>NW_027305729.1:0-73931 GCF_039555335.1 Amphiura filiformis | reverse complement strand
AGGCACTGTGTCACATTAGAAAATCAAGTCTACCCATGCTGCTTAACAAGATCTAGGCACTGTGCCACAACAGAAAATCAAGTCTACCTATGGTGCTTTACCAAAATCTAGGCCACAACAGAAACTCAAGTCTACCTGTGGTGTTTTACAATATATAGACACCGTGTCACAATAGAAAATCAAGTCTACCCATACTGCTTAACAAGATTTAGGCACTGTGCCGCAACAGAAAATCAAGTCTACCCATGGCGTCTTACATCTAGGCACTGTGCCACAACAGAAACTCAAGTCTACCTATGGTGCCTTACAAGATCTAGGCACTGTGCCACAACAGAAAATCAAATCTTCCCATGGTGATTTACAAGATCTAGGCACTGTGTCACAGCAGATAATCAGGTCTTCCCATGCTGCTTTACAAGATCTAGGCACTGTGCCACAACAGAAAATCAAGTCTTCCCATGGTGATTTACAAGATCTAGGCACTGTGTCACAGCAGATAATCAAGTCTTCCCATGCTGCTTTACACGATTTAGACGCTGTGCCACAACAGAAAATCAAGTCTACCTATGCTGCTTTACAAGATCTAGGCACTGTGCCACAACAGAAAATCAAGTCTACCCATGGTGCTTTACCAAAATCTAGGCCACAACAGAAACTCAAGTCTACCTGTGGTGTTTTACAATATATAGACACCGTGTCACAATAGAAAATCAAGTCTACCCATGCTGCTTAACAAGATTTAGGCACTGTGCCAGAACAGAAAATCAAGTCTACCTATGGTGCTTCACCAAATCTAGGCCACAACAGAAACTCAAGTCTACCTGTGGTATTTTACAATATATAGACACCGTGTCACAATAGAAAATCAAGTCTACCCATGCTGCTTAACAAGATTTAGGCACTGTGCCAGAACAGAAAATCAAGTCTACCTATGGTGCCTTACAAGATCTAGGCACTGTGCCACAACAGAAAATCCAATCTTCCCATGGTGATTTACAAGATCTAGGCACTGTGCCACATTAGAAAGTCACGTACAAGCCACTCTGCCACAACAGAAAGATTAAAGGCGTGTTAAGAATAAACGAGGGGGTAGGGAGCAGATTATCCTCTCGACAAAAAAAGAAAGAGACTTTCTATTGTGGCACAGTGCCTAGATCTTGTAAATCACCATGGGTAGATTTGATTTTCTGTTGTGGCACATTGCCTAAACATATCAAATTGTAAGCGCTCTTTAGCAAAGTCATAGTTCATTGAATTTACAACCGTATGACAAAACAGGCGAAATAGTAACTTTTTGCACAAGATTTGCAATTTAAAGAGAATTGGCCATTGCTCAATAGTGACGCTAGTATATGGGCAATATAAGTGTGCTTTTACATTTAATGACATAAAATTTGAAAAATATTGTAAGGCACACTTGAGGTTTTGACTTTTAAAACCTACATTTTGGTCAAAAAATGTGCTTCGCCCTGCTATAACATTGTATTGCGTTATCTGTTGACGAAAAGTGTTTTAGGGGAAGTGTTAGCTTTCGTTTGATATTTAAAAAAATCTGATTGGATGAAGGGAACACTTGAGGTTTCGACAAAATCAATCAAAGAAGCACATTTTCAGCTAGAAGCTCGCAGCTCCATTGCTATGCACTCAACCGTGTAGTGTAATCAAGGACTGTGCGGAGACAATTCACTGCCTGCTTGAGAGCTCTTGGACGAAAATGTGTGCTCAGGTGTATCGAGGTGGAAACTGTGCGCATGATGGTTTATTAGAGAATCGTTTTTGTAACCGTTTCATAATGTCTTGTTAAGCAGCATGGGTAGACGTGATTTTCTATTGTGGCATAGTGTCTACATTTCGGCAAGCACCAAGATCAACCTTCATTCCCGTCTTCCCATGCTGCTTTACAAGATCTAGGCATTGTGCCACAACAGAAAATCACGACTTCCCATGGTGCTTTACATGATCTAGGCACTATGACACAACAGAAAATCAAGTCAACCCATGCTGCTTTACAAGATCTAGGCACTGTGCCACAACTGGAAATCAAGTCTACCCATGGTGCTTTACAAGATCTAGGCACTGTGACACAACAGAAAATCAAGTCTACCCATGGTGCTTTACAAGATCTAGGCACTGTGCCACCCACAACAGAAAATCAAGCCCACCCATGCTGCTTTACAAGATCTAGGCACTGTGCCACAACTGAAAATCAAGTCTACCTATGGTGCTTCACCAAATCTAGGCCACAACAGAAACTCAAGTCTACCTGTGGTATTTTACAATATATAGACACCGTGTCACATTAGAAAATCAAATCTACCCATGCTGCTTTACAAGATCTAGGCACTGTGACACAACAGAAAATCAATTCTACCCATGGTGCTTTACAAGATCTAGGCACTGTGCCACAACTGAAAATCAAGTCAACCCATGCTGCTTTACAAGATCTAGGCACTGTGCCACAACTGAAAATCAAGTCTACCCATGGTGCTTTACCAAATCTAGGCACTGTGACACAACAGAAAATCAAGTCTACCCATGCTGCTTTACAAGATTTAGGCACTGTGCCACAACTGAAAATCAAGTCAACCCATGCTGCTTTACAAGATCTAGGCACTGTGCCACAACTGAAAATCAAGTCTACCCATGGTGCTTTACAAGATCTAGGCACTGTGACACAACAGAAAACCAAGTCTTCCCATGGTGATTTACAAGATTTAGGCACTGTGCCACCCACAACAGAAAATCAAGCCCACCCATGCTGCTAGCTTAACAAGATCTAGGCACTGTGCCACAACAGACAATCAAGCCTATCTATGGTGCTTTTCAAGATCTAGGCACTGTGCCACAACAGAAAATCAAGTCTTCCCATGGTGATTTACAAGATCTAGGCACTGTGTCACAGCAGATAATCAAGTCTTCCCATGCTGCTTTACACGATTTAGACGCTGTGCCACAACAGAAAATCAAGTCTACCTATGCTGCTTTACAAGATCTAGGCACTGTGTCACATTAGAAAATCAAGTCTACCCATGCTGCTTAACAAGATCTAGGCACTGTGCCACAACAGAAAATCAAGTCTACCTATGGTGCTTTACCAAAATCTAGGCCACAACAGAAACTCAAGTCTACCTGTGGTGTTTTACAATATATAGACACCGTGTCACAATAGAAAATCAAGTCTACCCATACTGCTTAACAAGATTTAGGCACTGTGCCGCAACAGAAAATCAAGTCTACCCATGGCGTCTTACATCTAGGCACTGTGCCACAACAGAAACTCAAGTCTACCTATGGTGCCTTACAAGATCTAGGCACTGTGCCACAACAGAAAATCAAATCTTCCCATGGTGATTTACAAGATCTACAATCAAGTGCAAATTTGCTGGGACACTTTCATAGTTCAATGACCCTCCCCGCACCCCTTATTCAATGTTGTATACCAAACGCCTCATTTTTTAAATGGCCTATATTTTGCTCCAACATTGGTTGGTGGGGGAGGAGGATTCGAAATAGGTTGGAAACTATACAAATAAAATATCACATGGTGAACTTCATATGACCGGTTTTATTGAACAGAGGGCGCGAAATATGAACAAGTGTCCCAGGGAAATTTGCACTTGATTGTATTGAAGAAGACAAAAATAATCTATTACTTTCAGTAAAATTACCATAACTCGCAAACGCGTTGCTCGATTGACATGATTTTTCACTAATTTAAAACAAATAACATTGCGCATTTGTTTGGTTACTTTAATTGTCATTTTTGTCAAACTTAATATTTTTAGGTATCAAAACGCTGTAATATATGCATTATTTAAGGCATATTTGACACATGATTGCTATTATAAGCGCATTATCTCAAAATTCACTTTTAAAACAATTTAAAACTAATCAAAATTAAATCATATTGGAAATATAGAGTACAATCGGTTAAAAATACCTACTGAAATAACAAAAAAAATCATAAAACAAAACAATTGTTTCCTTTAGTTCATTGGTAAATGTAAATGTAAATTGGTAACATAAAGGAAAAAAGAAAGAAAAAAAAGAAAGAAAGAAAGAAAGAAAGAAAAAGAAAGAAAAGGAAAGAAAGAAAGAAAGAAAGAAAGAAAGAAAGAAAGACAAAAAGAATAAAAAAGAAAGAAAGAAAAACAGCATTACATGGATTCGAACTCGCGATCTCTGGGGCGAGAAGCAAAGCCAGTAACTATATGCCACCTGGAGACTGATGACAATTGCACTCGATTTCAGCGTATTTAATGCTATCATTGCAATGCTACTGTATTGTGTTATTGAGCTTCGATCTAATGAATTCATTCATTAAAACTCATGTTTTGGTCGTATTCAGCATTTATCTAACGTATATTTTGAATATACACGGTCACATTATACATACCTTCCTAACTTTGATATGTTTATTGGTAATTATTCCTACATTTAAGCCAAATGAGCACGGTCTACCATAATGTTAAATAAATATATATTAACTTTTAAGTTATATTATTCTGGTAGACCGTTATTGCGTCATTAATTCTTGTTATCCTTGTTATAAATAAATTCGCATGAATAACAACAGCTCAACCATGGTGTAGTGGTTTGCGTACTGCCTTATGATCATGAGGGCTACGGTTCGAAGCTCATTGTCGCCGATATGTATCCTTTTAAATCCTGCTCTTTATCTCTTTTTTATTTTTGAATACCAATAATAAGCACATTTAAAATGTGTAATTGTATATAATTGTATATACACTTTTTGGCATGGCATTGTTACGTTGAATTAGCGTGTCTGTGATGGGTAGTTGAAGGCCTATATTAAAGGGTTTAACGTGCATTCCGATAATAGCATTTGAAATAGGGTAATGAGTTTGAAAGATCAATGATGAGACAAACATCATGATTCTGCTCTATTTATTTCTATATTTTCTTAATTTCTTATTTGGTTTGCTTTTATTATGTTTGTAAATTCTTCCAAAGGAGAATTTATATGTCCACTCTAATATAAGCAATCAATGTGTCAAATATTCCTTGAAAAATGCATGCATTGCAGGGTTTGATATTCAAAAAAATGTTTATTTTAATAAATTTTTAAAAATTGGCTAATCATGTAATGCATCATGAAATTATCTTGACATCACTGAAAAAATTATGAAAATCGAGCAACGCGTTCGAGAGTTATGGCGATTTTATTGATATTAATAGATTATTTTTTCGCATCCCCTATACAATCAAGTGCAAATTTGCTGGGACACTTTCATAGTTCAATGATCCTCCCCGCACCCCTTATTCAATGTTGTATACCAAACGCCTCATTTTTTAAATGGCCTATATTTTTGCTCCAACATTGGTTGGTGGGGAGGAGGGATTCGAAATAGGTTGGAAACTATACAAATAAAATATCACATGGTGAACTTCATATGACCGGTTTTATTGAACAGAGGGCGCGAAATATGAACAAGTGTCCCAGGGAAATTTGCACTTGATTGTATTGAAGAAGACAAAAATAATCTATTACTTTCAGTAAAATTACCATAACTCGCAAACGCGTTGCTCGATTGACATGATTTTTCACTAATTTAAAACAAATAACATTGCGCATTTGTTTGGTTACTTTAATTGTCATTTTTGTCAAACTTAATATTTTTAGGTATCAAAACGCTGTAATATATGCATTATTTAAGGCATATTTGACACATGATTGCTATTATAAGCGCATTATCTCAAAATTCACTTTTAAAACAATTTAAAACTAATCAAAATTAAATCATATTGGAAATATAGAGTACAATCGGTTAAAAATACCTACTGAAATAACAAAAAAAAATCATAAAACAAAACAATTGTTTCCCTTTAGTTCATTGGTAAATGTAAATGTAAATTGGTAACATAAAGGAAAAAAGAAAGAAAAAAAAGAAAGAAAGAAAGAAAGAAAGAAAAAAAAGAAAGAAAGAAAGAAAGAAAGAAAGAAAGAAAGAAAGAAAGAAAGAAAGAAAGAAAGACAAAAAGAATAAAAAAGAAAGAAAGAAAAACAGCATTACATGGATTCGAACTCGCGATCTCTGGGGCGAGAAGCAAAGCCAGTAACTATATGCCACCTGGAGACTGATGACAATTGCACTCGATTTCAGCGTATTTAATGCTATCATTGCAATGCTACTGTATTGTGTTATTGAGCTTCGATCTAATGAATTCATTCATTAAAACTCATGTTTTGGTCGTATTCAGCATTTATCTAACGTATATTTTGAATATACACGGTCACATTATACATACCTTCCTAACTTTGATATGTTTATTGGTAATTATTCCTACATTTAAGCCAAATGAGCACGGTCTACCATAATGTTAAATAAATATATATTAACTTTTAAGTTATATTATTCTGGTAGACCGTTATTGCGTCATTAATTCTTGTTATCCTTGTTATAAATAAATTCGCATGAATAACAACAGCTCAACCATGGTGTAGTGGTTTGCGTACTGCCTTATGATCATGAGGGCTACGGTTCGAAGCTCATTGTCGCCGATATGTATCCTTTTAAATCCTGCTCTTTATCTCTTTTTTATTTTTGAATACCAATAATAAGCACATTTAAAATGTGTAATTGTATATAATTGTATATACACTTTTTGGCATGGCATTGTTACGTTGAATTAGCGTGTCTGTGATGGGTAGTTGAAGGCCTATATTAAAGGGTTTAACGTGCATTCCGATAATAGCATTTGAAATAGGGTAATGAGTTTGAAAGATCAATGATGAGACAAACATCATGATTCTGCTCTATTTATTTCTATATTTTCTTAATTTCTTATTTGGTTTGCTTTTATTATGTTTGTAAATTCTTCCAAAGGAGAATTTATATGTCCACTCTAATATAAGCAATCAATGTGTCAAATATTCCTTGAAAAATGCATGCATTGCAGGGTTTGATATTCAAAAAATGTTTATTTTAATAAATTTTTAAAAATTGGCTAATCATGTAATGCATCATGAAATTATCTTGACATCACTGAAAAAATTATGAAAATCGAGCAACGCGTTCGAGAGTTATGGCGATTTTATTGATATTAATAGATTATTTTTCGCATCCCTATACAATCAAGTGCAAATTTGCTGGGACACTTTCATAGTTCAATGACCTCCCGCACCCCTTATTCAATGTTGTATACCAAACGCCTCATTTTTTAAATGGCCTATATTTTTGCTCATTGGTTGGTGGGGGATGGAGGGGATTCGAAATAGGTTGGAAACTATACAAATAAAATATCACATGGTGAACTTCATATGACCGGTTTTATTGAACAGAGGGCGCGAAATATGAACAAGTGTCCCAGGGAAATTTGCACTTGATTGTATAAAAGAAAAAAAAAAATAATCTATTACTTTCAGTAAAATTACCATAACTCGCAAACGCGTTGCTCGATTGACATGATTTTTTCACTAATTTAAAACAAATAACATTGCGCATTTGTTTGGTTACTTTAATTGTCATTTTTTGTCAAACTTAATATTTTTAGGTATCAAAACGCTGTAATATATGCATTATTTAAGGCATATTTGACACATGATTGCTATTATAAGCGCATTATCTCAAAATTCACTTTTAAAACAATTTAAAACTAATCAAAATTAAATCATATTGGAAATATAGAGTACAATCGGTTAAAAATACCTACTGAAATAACAAAAAAAAATCATAAAACAAAACAATTGTTTCCCTTTAGTTCATTGGTAAATGTAAATGTAAATTGGTAACATAAAGGAAAAAGAAAGAAAAAAAAGAAAGAAAGAAAGAAAGAAAGAAAAAAGAAAGAAAAGGAAAGAAAGAAAGAAAGAAAGAAAGAAAGAAAGAAAGAAAGAAAGAAAGAAAGAAAGACAAAAAGAATAAAAAAGAAAGAAAGAAAAACAGCATTACATGGATTCGAACTCGCGATCTCTGGGGCGAGAAGCAAAGCCAGTAACTATATGCCACCTGGAGACTGATGACAATTGCACTCGATTTCAGCGTATTTAATGCTATCATTGCAATGCTACTGTATTGTGTTATTGAGCTTCGATCTAATGAATTCATTCATTAAAACTCATGTTTTGGTCGTATTCAGCATTTATCTAACGTATATTTTGAATATACACGGTCACATTATACATACCTTCCTAACTTTGATATGTTTATTGGTAATTATTCCTACATTTAAGCCAAATGAGCACGGTCTACCATAATGTTAAATAAATATATATTAACTTTTAAGTTATATTATTCTGGTAGACCGTTATTGCGTCATTAATTCTTGTTATCCTTGTTATAAATAAATTCGCATGAATAACAACAGCTCAACCATGGTGTAGTGGTTTGCGTACTGCCTTATGATCATGAGGGCTACGGTTCGAAGCTCATTGTCGCCGATATGTATCCTTTTAAATCCTGCTCTTTATCTCTTTTTTATTTTTGAATACCAATAATAAGCACATTTAAAATGTGTAATTGTATATAATTGTATATACACTTTTTGGCATGGCATTGTTACGTTGAATTAGCGTGTCTGTGATGGGTAGTTGAAGGCCTATATTAAAGGGTTTAACGTGCATTCCGATAATAGCATTTGAAATAGGGTAATGAGTTTGAAAGATCAATGATGAGACAAACATCATGATTCTGCTCTATTTATTTCTATATTTTCTTAATTTCTTATTTGGTTTGCTTTTATTATGTTTGTAAATTCTTCCAAAGGAGAATTTATATGTCCACTCTAATAGAAGCAATCAATGTGTCAAATATTCCTTGAAAAATGCATGCATTGCAGGGTTTGATATTCAAAAAATGTTTATTTTAATAAATTTTTAAAAATTGGCTAATCATGTAATGCATCATGAAATTATCTTGACATCACTGAAAAATTATGAAAATCGAGCAACGCGTTCGAGAGTTATGGCGATTTTATTGATATTAATAGATTATTTATACGCATCCCCTATACAATCAAGTGCAAATTTGCTGGGACACTATCATAGTTCAATGACCCTCCCGCACCCCTTATTCAATGTTGTATACCAAACGCCTCATTTTTTAAATGGCCTATATTTTTGCTCCAACATTGGTTGGTGGGGGAGGAGGATTCGAAATAGGTTGGAAACTATACAAATAAAATATCACATGGTGAACTTCATATGACCGGTTTTATTGAACAGAGGGCGCGAAATATGAACAAGTGTCCCAGGAAATTTGCACTTGATTGTATTGAAGAAGACAAAAATAATCTATTACTTTCAGTAAAATTACCATAACTCGCAAACGCGTTGCTCGATTGACATGATTTTTTCACTAATTTAAAACAAATAACATTGCGCATTTGTTTGGTTACTTTAATTGTCATTTTTGTCAAACTTAATATTTTTAGGTATCAAAACGCTGTAATATATGCATTATTTAAGGCATATTTGACACATGATTGCTATTATAAGCGCATTATCTCAAAATTCACTTTTAAAACAATTTAAAACTAATCAAAATTAAATCATATTGGAAATATAGAGTACAATCGGTTAAAAATACCTACTGAAATAACAAAAAAAAATCATAAAACAAAACAATTGTTTCCCTTTAGTTCATTGGTAAATGTAAATGTAAATTGGTAACATAAAGGAAAAAAAAGAAAGAAAAAAAAAGAAAGAAAGAAAGAAAAAAAAAATAAAAAGAAAGAAAGAAAGAAAGAAAGAAAGGAAAGAAAGAAAGAAAGAAAGAAAGAAAGAAAGAAAGACAAAAAGAATAAAAAAGAAAGAAAGAAAAACAGCATTACATGGATTCGAACTCGCGTTCTCTGGGGCGAGAAGCAAAGCCAGTAACTATATGCCACCTGGAGACTGATGACAATTGCACTCGATTTCAGCGTATTTAATGCTATCATTGCAATGCTACTGTATTGTGTTATTGAGCTTCGATCTAATGAATTCATTCATTAAAACTCATGTTTTGGTCGTATTCAGCATTTATCTAACGTATATTTTGAATATACACGGTCACATTATACATACCTTCCTAACTTTGATATGTTTATTGGTAATTATTCCTACATTTTAGCCAAATGAGCACGGTCTACCATAATGTTAAATAAATATATATTAACTTTTAAGTTATATTATTCTGGTAGACCGTTATTGCGTCATTAATTCTTGTTATCCTTGTTATAAATAAATTCGCATGAATAACAACAGCTCAACCATGGTGTAGTGGTTTGCGTACTGCCTTATGATCATGAGGGCTACGGTTCGAAGCTCATTGTCGCCGATATGTATCCTTTTAAATCCTGCTCTTTATCTCTTTTTTATTTTTGAATACCAATAATAAGCACATTTAAAATGTGTAATTGTATATAATTGTATATACACTTTTTGGCATGGCATTGTTACGTTGAATTAGCGTGTCTGTGATGGGTAGTTGAAGGCCTATATTAAAGGGTTTAACGTGCATTCCGATAATAGCATTTGAAATAGGGTAATGAGTTTGAAAGATCAATGATGAGACAAACATCATGATTCTGCAAATTCTGCTCTATTTATTTCTATATTTTCTTAATTTCTTATTTGGTTTGCTTTTATTATGTTTGTAAATTCTTCCAAAGGAGAATTTATATGTCCACTCTAATATAAGCAATCAATGTGTCAAATATTCCTTGAAAAATGCATGCATTGCAGGGTTTGATATTCAAAAAATGTTTATTTTAATAAATTTTTAAAATTGGCTAATCATGTAATGCATCATGAAATTATCTTGACATCACTGAAAAAATTATGAAAATCGAGCAACGCGTTCGAGAGTTATGGCGATTTTATTGATATTAATAGATTATTTTTCGCATCCCCTATACAATCAAGTGCAAATTTGCTGGGACACTTTCATAGTTCAATGACCCTCCCTGCACCCCTTATTCAATGTTGTATACCAAACGCCTCATTTTTTAAATGGCCTATATTTTTGCTCCAACATTGGTTGGTGGGGAGGAGGGATTCGAAATAGGTTGGAAACTATACAAATGAAATAACAAATAGAAAAAATAATATGACCGGTTTTATTGAACAGAGGGCGCGAAATATGAACAAGTGTCCCAGGGAAATTTGCACTTGATTGTATTGAAGAAGACAAAAATAATCTATTACTTTCAGTAAAATTACCATAACTCGCAAACGCGTTGCTCGATTGACATGATTTTTTCACTAATTTAAAACAAATAACATTGCGCATTTGTTTGGTTACTTTAATTGTCATTTCTTGTCAAACTTAATATTTTTAGGTATCAAAACGCTGTAATATATGCATTATTTAAGGCATATTTGACACATGATTGCTATTATAAGCGCATTATCTCAAAATTCACTTTTAAAACAATTTAAAACTAATCAAAATTAAATCATATTGGAAATATAGAGTACAATCGGTTAAAAATACCTACTGAAATAACAAAAAAAATCATAAAACAAAACAATTGTTTCCCTTTAGTTCATTGGTAAATGTAAATGTAAATTGGTAACATAAAGGAAAAAGAAAGAAAAAAGAAAAAAAGAAAGAAAGAAAGAAAGAAAGAAAGAAAGGAAAGAAAGAAAGAAAGAAAAAAAGAAAGAAAGAAAGACAAAAAGAATAAAAAAGAAAGAAAGAAAAACAGCATTACATGGATTCGAACTCGCGTTCTCTGGGGCGAGAAGCAAAGCCAGTAACTATATGCCACCTGGAGACTGATGACAATTGCACTCGATTTCAGCGTATTTAATGCTATCATTGCAATGCTACTGTATTGTGTTATTGAGCTTCGATCTAATGAATTCATTCATTAAAACTCATGTTTTGGTCGTATTCAGCATTTATCTAACGTATATTTTGAATATACACGGTCACATTATACATACCTTCCTAACTTTGATATGTTTATTGGTAATTATTCCTACATTTAAGCCAAATGAGCACGGTCTACCATAATGTTAAATAAATATATATTAACTTTTAAGTTATATTATTCTGGTAGACCGTTATTGCGTCATTAATTCTTGTTATCCTTGTTATAAATAAATTCGCATGAATAACAACAGCTCAACCATGGTGTAGTGGTTTGCGTACTGCCTTATGATCATGAGGGCTACGGTTCGAAGCTCATTGTCGCCGATATGTATCCTTTTAAATCCTGCTCTTTATCTCTTTTTTATTTTTGAATACCAATAATAAGCACATTTAAAATGTGTAATTGTATATAATTGTATATACACTTTTTGGCATGGCATTGTTACGTTGAATTAGCGTGTCTGTGATGGGTAGTTGAAGGCCTATATTAAAGGGTTTAACGTGCATTCCGATAATAGCATTTGAAATAGGGTAATGAGTTTGAAAGATCAATGATGAGACAAACATCATGATTCTGCTCTATTTATTTCTATATTTTCTTAATTTCTTATTTGGTTTGCTTTTATTATGTTTGTAAATTCTTCCAAAGGAGAATTTATATGTCCACTCTAATATAAGCAATCAATGTGTCAAATATTCCTTGAAAAATGCATGCATTGCAGGGTTTGATATTCAAAAAATGTTTATTTTAATAAATTTTTTAAAAATTGGCTAATCATGTAATGCATCATGAAATTATCTTGACATCACTGAAAAAATTATGAAAATCGAGCAACGCGTTCGAGAGTTATGGCGATTTTATTGATATTAATAGATTATTTTTTCGCATCCCTATACAATCAAGTGCAAATTTGCTGGGACACTTTCATAGTTCAATGACCCTCCCCGCACCCCTTATTCAATGTTGTATACCAAACGCCTCATTTTTTAAATGGCCTATATTTTTGCTCCAACATTGGTTGGTGGGGAGGAGGATTCGAAATAGGTTGGAAACTATACAAATAAAATATCACATGGTGAACTTCATATGACCGGTTTTATTGAACAGAGGGCGCGAAATATGAACAAGTGTCCCAGGGAAATTTGCACTTGATTGTATTGAAGAAGACAAAAATAATCTATTACTTTCAGTAAAATTACCATAACTCGCAAACGCGTTGCTCGATTGACATGATTTTTCACTAATTTAAAACAAATAACATTGCGCATTTGTTTGGTTACTTTAATTGTCATTTTTGTCAAACTTAATATTTTTAGGTATCAAAACGCTGTAATATATGCATTATTTAAGGCATATTTGACACATGATTGCTATTATAAGCGCATTATCTCAAAATTCACTTTTAAAACAATTTAAAACTAATCAAAATTAAATCATATTGGAAATATAGAGTACAATCGGTTAAAAATACCTACTGAAATAACAAAAAAAAATCATAAAACAAAACAATTGTTTCCCTTTAGTTCATTGGTAAATGTAAATGTAAATTGGTAAAAAAAAAAAAAAAAAGAAAGAAAAAAAAAAAAAAAAAGAAAAAAAAAGAATGAACGAAAGAAAGAAAGAAAGAAAGAAAGAAAGAAAGAAAGAAAGAAAGAAAGAAAAAGACAAAAAGAATAAAAAAGAAAGAAAGAAAAACAGCATTACATGGATTCGAACTCGCGATCTCTGGGGCGAGAAGCAAAGCCAGTAACTATATGCCACCTGGAGACTGATGACAATTGCACTCGATTTCAGCGTATTTAATGCTATCATTGCAATGCTACTGTATTGTGTTATTGAGCTTCGATCTAATGAATTCATTCATTAAAACTCATGTTTTGGTCGTATTCAGCATTTATCTAACGTATATTTTGAATATACACGGTCACATTATACATACCTTCCTAACTTTGATATGTTTATTGGTAATTATTCCTACATTTAAGCCAAATGAGCACGGTCTACCATAATGTTAAATAAATATATATTAACTTTTAAGTTATATTATTCTGGTAGACCGTTATTGCGTCATTAATTCTTGTTATCCTTGTTATAAATAAATTCGCATGAATAACAACAGCTCAACCATGGTGTAGTGGTTTGCGTACTGCCTTATGATCATGAGGGCTACGGTTCGAAGCTCATTGTCGCCGATATGTATCCTTTTAAATCCTGCTCTTTATCTCTTTTTTATTTTTGAATACCAATAATAAGTACATTTAAAATGTGTAATTGTATATAATTGTATATACACTTTTGGCATGGCATTGTTACGTTGAATTAGCGTGTCTGTGATGGGTAGTTGAAGGCCTATATTAAAGGGTTTAACGTGCATTCCGATAATAGCATTTGAAATAGGGTAATGAGTTTGAAAGATCAATGATGAGACAAACATCATGATTCTGCTCTATTTATTTCTATATTTTCTTAATTTCTTATTTGGTTTGCTTTTATTATGTTTGTAAATTCTTCCAAAGGAGAATTTATATGTCCACTCTAATATAAGCAATCAATGTGTCAAATATTCCTTGAAAAATGCATGCATTGCAGGGTTTGATATTCAAAAAATGTTTATTTTAATAAATTTTTAAAAATTGGCTAATCATGTAATGCATCATGAAATTATCTTGACATCACTGAAAAATTATGAAAATCGAGCAACGCGTTCGAGAGTTATGGCGATTTTATTTATATTAAAAGATTATTTTTTCGCATCCCCTATACAATCAAGTGCAAATTTGCTGGGACACTTTCATAGTTCAATGACCCCTCCTGCACCCCTTATTCAATGTTGTATACCAAACGCCTCATTTTTTAAATGGCCTATATTTTTGCTCCAACATTGGTTGGTGGGGGAGGAGGGATTCGAAATAGGTTGGAAACTATACAAATAAAATATCACATGGTGAACTTCATATGACCGGTTTTATTGAACAGAGGGCGCGAAATATGAACAAGTGTCCCAGGAAATTTGCACTTGATTGTATTGAAGAAGACAAAAATAATCTATTACTTTCAGTAAAATTACCATAACTCGCAAACGCGTTGCTCGATTGACATGATTTTTTCACTAATTTAAAACAAATAACATTGCGCATTTGTTTGGTTACTTTAATTGTAATTTTTTGTCAAACTTAATATTTTTAGGTATCAAAACGCTGTAATATATGCATTATTTAAGGCATATTTGACACATGATTGCTATTATAAGCGCATTATCTCAAAATTCACTTTTAAAACAATTTAAAACTAATCAAAATTAAATCATATTGGAAATATAGAGTACAATCGGTTAAAAATACCTACTGAAATAACAAAAAAAAATCATAAAACAAAACAATTGTTTCCCTTTAGTTCATTGGTAAATGTAAATGTAAATTGGTAACATAAAGGAAAAAAGAAAGAAAAAAAAAAGAAAGAAAGAAAGAAAGAAAGAAAGAAAGAAGGAAAGAAAGAAAGAAAGAAAGAAAGAAAGAAAGAAAGAAAGAAAGAAAGACAAAAAGAATAAAAAAGAAAGAAAGAAAAACAGCATTACATGGATTCGAACTCGCGATCTCTGGGGCGAGAAGCAAAGCCAGTAACTATATGCCACCTGGAGACTGATGACAATTGCACTCGATTTCAGCGTATTTAATGCTATCATTGCAATGCTACTGTATTGTGTTATTGAGCTTCGATCTAATGAATTCATTCATTAAAACTCATGTTTTGGTCGTATTCAGCATTTATCTAACGTATATTTTGAATATACACGGTCACATTATACATACCTTCCTAACTTTGATATGTTTATTGGTAATTATTCCTACATTTAAGCCAAATGAGCACGGTCTACCATAATGTTAAATAAATATATATTAACTTTTAAGTTATATTATTCTGGTAGACCGTTATTGCGTCATTAATTCTTGTTATCCTTGTTATAAATAAATTCGCATGAATAACAACAGCTCAACCATGGTGTAGTGGTTTGCGTACTGCCTTATGATCATGAGGGCTACGGTTCGAAGCTCATTGTCGCCGATATGTATCCTTTTAAATCCTGCTCTTTATCTCTTTTTTATTTTTGAATACCAATAATAAGCACATTTAAAATGTGTAATTGTATATAATTGTATATACACTTTTGGCATGGCATTGTTACGTTGAATTAGCGTGTCTGTGATGGGTAGTTGAAGGCCTATATTAAAGGGTTTAACGTGCATTCCGATAATAGCATTTGAAATAGGGTAATGAGTTTGAAAGATCAATGATGAGACAAACATCATGATTCTGCTCTATTTATTTCTATATTTTCTTAATTTCTTATTTGGTTTGCTTTTATTATGTTTGTAAATTCTTCCAAAGGAGAATTTATATGTCCACTCTAATATAAGCAATCAATGTGTCAAATATTCCTTGAAAAATGCATGCATTGCAGGGTTTGATATTCAAAAAATGTTTATTTTAATAAATTTTTAAAAATTGGCTAATCATGTAATGCATCATGAAATTATCTTGACATCACTCAAAAAATTATGAAAATTTAGCAACGCGTTCGAGAGTTATGGCGATTTTATTGATATTAATAGATTATTTTTTCGCATCCCTATACAATCAAGTGCAAATTTGCTGGGACACTTTCATAGTTCAATGACCTCCCCGCACCCCTTATTCAATGTTGTATACCAAACGCCTCATTTTTTAAATGGCCTATATTTTTGCTCCAACATTGGTTGGTGGGGAGGAGGGATTCGAAATAGGTTGGAAACTATACAAATAAAATATCACATGGTGAACTTCATATGACCGGTTTTATTGAACAGAGGGCGCGAAATATGAACAAGTGTCCCAGGGAAATTTGCACTTGATTGTAAAAAAGAAAAAAAAAAATAATCTATTACTTTCAGTAAAATTACCATAACTCGCAAACGCGTTGCTCGATTGACATGATTTTTTCACTAATTTAAAACAAATAACATTGCGCATTTGTTTGGTTACTTTAATTGTCATTGTTTGTCAAACTTAATATTTTTAGGTATCAAAACGCTGTAATATATGCATTATTTAAGGCATATTTGACACATGATTGCTATTATAAGCGCATTATCTCAAAATTCACTTTTAAAACAATTTAAAACTAATCAAAATTAAATCATATTGGAAATATAGAGTACAATCGGTTAAAAATACCTACTGAAATAACAAAAAAAATCATAAAACAAAACAATTCTTTTCCTAAAGTACATAAAAAAAAGAAAAAAAAAATAGATAACAAAAAGGAAAAAAGAAAAAAAAAAAAGAAAGAAAGAAAGAAAGAAAAGAAAGAAAAGAAAGAAAGAAAGAAAGAAAGAAAGAAAGAAAGAAAGAAAGAAAGAAAGAAAGACAAAAAGAATAAAAAAGAAAGAAAGAAAAACAGCATTACATGGATTCGAACTCGCGATCTCTGGGGCGAGAAGCAAAGCCAGTAACTATATGCCACCTGGAGACTGATGACAATTGCACTCGATTTCAGCGTATTTAATGCTATCATTGCAATGCTACTGTATTGTGTTATTGAGCTTCGATCTAATGAATTCATTCATTAAAACTCATGTTTTGGTCGTATTCAGCATTTATCTAACGTATATTTTGAATATACACGGTCACATTATACATACCTTCCTAACTTTGATATGTTTATTGGTAATTATTCCTACATTTAAGTTAAATGAGCACGGTCTACCATAATGTTAAATAAATATATATTAACTTTTAAGTTATATTATTCTGGTAGACCGTTATTGCGTCATTAATTTTGTTATCCTTGTTATAAATAAATTCGCATGAATAACAACAGCTCAACCATGGTGTAGTGGTTTGCGTACTGCCTTATGATCATGAGGGCTACGGTTCGAAGCTCATTGTCGCCGATATGTATCCTTTTAAATCCTGCTCTTTATCTCTTTTTTTATTTTTGAATACCAATAATAAGCACATTTAAAATGTGTAATTGTATATAATTGTATATACACTTTTTGGCATGGCATTGTTACGTTGAATTAGCGTGTCTGTGATGGGTAGTTGAAGGCCTATATTAAAGGGTTTAACGTGCATTCCGATAATAGCATTTGAAATAGGGTAATGAGTTTGAAAGATCAATGATGAGACAAACATCATGATTCTGCTCTATTTATTTCTATATTTTCTTAATTTCTTATTTGGTTTGCTTTTATTATGTTTGTAAATTCTTCCAAAGGAGAATTTATATGTCCACTCTAGTATAAGCAATCAATGTGTCAAATATTCCTTGAAAAATGCATGCATTGCAGGGTTTGATATTCAAAAAATGTTTATTTTAATAAATTTTTAAAAATTGGCTAATCATGTAATGCATCATGAACTTATCTTGACATCACTGAAATAATTATGAAAATCGAGCAACGCGTTCGAGAGTTATGGCGATTTTATTGATATTAATAGATTATTTTTTCGCATCCCCTATACAATCAAGTGCAAATTTGCTGGGACACTTTCATAGTTCAATGACTCTCCCCGCACCCCTTATTCAATGTTGTATACCAAACGCCTCATTTTTTAAATGGCCTATATTTTTGCTCCAACATTGGTTGGTGGGGGAGGGAGGGGATTCGAAATAGGTTGGAAACTATACAAATAAAATATCACATGGTGAACTTCATATGACCGGTTTTATTGAACAGAGGGCGCGAAATATGAACAAGTGTCCCAGGAAATTTGCACTTGATTGTATTGAAGAAGACAAAAATAATCTATTACTTTCAGTAAATTACCATAACTCGCAAACGCGTTGCTCGATTGACATGATTTTTTCACTAATTTAAAACAAATAACATTGCGCATTTGTTTGGTTACTTTAATTGTCATTTTTTGTCAAACTTAATATTTTTAGGTATCAAAACGCTGTAATATATGCATTATTTAAGGCATATTTGACACATGATTGCTATTATAAGCGCATTATCTCAAAATTCACTTTTAAAACAATTTAAAACTAATCAAAATTAAATCATATTGGAAATATAGAGTACAATCGGTTAAAAATACCTACTGAAATAACAAAAAAAAAAAATCATAAAACAAAACAATTGTTTCCCTTTAGTTCATTGGTAAATGTAAATGTAAATTGGTAACATAAAGGAAAAAAGAAAGAAAAAAAGAAAAAAAAGAAAAAAAAAAGAAAAAAAAAGAAAGAAAAAGAAAAAAGAAAGAAAGAAAGAAAAAAGAAGAAAGAAAGAGAAAAGAAAGAAAGAGAAAAAGAAAAAAAAAAAGAAAGAAAGAAAAACAGCATTACATGGATTCGAACTCGCGATCTCTGGGGCGAGAAGCAAAGCCAGTAACTATATGCCACCTGGAGACTGATGACAATTGCACTCGATTTCAGCGTATTTAATGCTATCATTGCAATGCTACTGTATTGTGTTATTGAGCTTCGATCTAATGAATTCATTCATTAAAACTCATGTTTTGGTCGTATTCAGCATTTATCTAACGTATATTTTGAATATACACGGTCACATTATACATACCTTCCTAACTTTGATATGTTTATTGGTAATTATTCCTACATTTAAGCCAAATGAGCACGGTCTACCATAATGTTAAATAAATATATATTAACTTTTAAGTTATATTATTCTGGTAGACCGTTATTGCGTCATTAATTTTGTTATCCTTGTTATAAATAAATTCGCATGAATAACAACAGCTCAACCATGGTGTAGTGGTTTGCGTACTGCCTTATGATCATGAGGGCTACGGTTCGAAGCTCATTGTCGCCGATATGTATCCTTTTAAATCCTGCTCTTTATCTCTTTTTTATTTTTGAATACCAATAATAAGCACATTTAAAATGTGTAATTGTATATAATTGTATATACACTTTTTGGCATGGCATTGTTACGTTGAATTAGCGTGTCTGTGATGGGTAGTTGAAGGCCTATATTAAAGGGTTTAACGTGCATTCCGATAATAGCATTTGAAATAGGGTAATGAGTTTGAAAGATCAATGATGAGACAAACATCATGATTCTGCTCTATTTATTTCTATATTTTCTTAATTTCTTATTTGGTTTGCTTTTATTATGTTTGTAAATTCTTCCAAAGGAGAATTTATATGTCCACTCTAATATAAGCAATCAATGTGTCAAATATTCCTTGAAAAATGCATGCATTGCAGGGTTTGATATTCAAAAAATGTTTATTTTAATAAATTTTTAAAATTGGCTAATCATGTAATGCATCATGAAATTATCTTGACATCACTGAAAAATTATGAAAATCGAGCAACGCGTTCGAGAGTTATGGCGATTTTATTGATATTAATAGATTATTTTTTCGCATCCCTATACAATCAAGTGCAAATTTGCTGGGACACTTTCATAGTTCAATGACCTCCCTGCACCCCTTATTCAATGTTGTATACCAAACGCCTCATTTTTTAAATGGCCTATATTTTTGCTCCAACATTAGTTGGTGGGGGAGGGAGGGGATTCGAAATAGGTTGGAAACTATACAAATAAAATATCACATGGTGAACTTCATATGACCGGTTTTATTGAACAGAGGGCGCGAAATATGAACAAGTGTCCCAGGGAAATTTGCACTTGATTGTATTGCAGAAGACAAAAACTAATCTATTACTTTCAGTAAAATTACCTATAACTCGCAAACGCGTTGCTCGATTGACATGATTTTTCACTAATTTAAAACAAATAACATTGCGCATTTGTTTGGTTACTTTAATTGTCATTTTTGTCAAACTTAATATTTTTAGGTATCAAAACGCTGTAATATATGCATTATTTAAGGCATATTTGACACATGATTGCTATTATAAGCGCATTATCTCAAAATTCACTTTTAAAACAATTTAAAACTAATCAAAATTAAATCATATTGGAAATATAGAGTACAATCGGTTAAAAATACCTACTGAAATAACAAAAAAATCATAAAACAAAACAATTGTTTCCCTTTAGTTCATTGGTAAATGTAAATGTAAATTGGTAACATAAAGGAAAAAAAGAAAGAAAAAAAAAGAAAGAAAGAAAGAAAGAAAGAAAAAGAAAGAAAAGAAAAGAAAGAAAGAAAGAAAGAAAGAAAGAAAGAAAGAAAGAAAGACAAAAAGAATAAAAAAGAAAGAAAGAAAAACAGCATTACATGGATTCGAACTCGCGATCTCTGGGGCGAGAAGCAAAGCCAGTAACTATATGCCACCTGGAGACTGATGACAATTGCACTCGATTTCAGCGTATTTAATGCTATCATTGCAATGCTACTGTATTGTGTTATTGAGCTTCGATCTAATGAATTCATTCATTAAAACTCATGTTTTGGTCGTATTCAGCATTTATCTAACGTATACTTTGAATATACACGGTCACATTATACATACCTTCCTAACTTTGATATGTTTATTGGTAATTATTCCTACATTTAAGTTAAGCCAAATGAGCACGGTCTACCATAATGTTAAATAAATATATATTAACTTTTAAGTTATATTATTCTGGTAGACCGTGATTGCGTCATTAATTCTTGTTATCCTTGTTATAAATAAATTCGCATGAATAACAACAGCTCAACCATGGTGTAGTGGTTTGCGTACTGCCTTATGATCATGAGGGCTACGGTTCGAAGCTCATTGTCGCCGATATGTATCCTTTTAAATCCTGCTCTTTATCTCTTTTTTATTTTTGAATACCAATAATAAGCACATTTAAAATGTGTAATTGTATATAATTGTATATACACTTTTTGGCATGGCATTGTTACGTTGAATTAGCGTGTCTGTGATGGGTAGTTGAAGGCCTATATTAAAGGGTTTAACGTGCATTCCGATAATAGCATTTGAAATAGGGTAATGAGTTTGAAAGATCAATGATGAGACAAACATCATGATTCTGCTCTATTTATTTCTATATTTTCTTAATTTCTTATTTGGTTTGCTTTTATTATGTTTGTAAATTCTTCCAAAGGAGAATTTATATGTCCACTCTAATATAAGCAATCAATGTGTCAAATATTCCTTGAAAAATGCATGCATTGCAGGGTTTGATATTCAAAAAAATGTTTATTTTAATAAAGTTTTTTGAAATTGGCTAATCATGTAATGCATCATGAAATTATCTTGACATCACTGAAAAATTATGAAAATCGAGCAACGCGTTCGAGAGTTATGGCGATTTTATTGATATTAATAGATTATTTTTTCGCATCCCTATACAATCAAGTGCAAATTTGCTGGGACACTTTCATAGTTCAATGACCCCCCCCGCACCCTTATTCAATGTTGTATACCAAACGCCTCATTTTTTAAATGGCCTATATTTTTGCTCCAACATTGGTTGGTGGGGGAGGGAGGGGATTCGAAATAGGTTGGAAACTATACAAATAAAATATCACATGGTGAACTTCATATGACCGGTTTTATTGAACAGAGGGCGCGAAATATGAACAAGTGTCCCAGGGAAATTTGCACTTGATTGTATTGAAGAAGAAAAAAAATAATCTATTACTTTCAGTAAAATTACCATAACTCGCAAACGCGTTGCTCGATTGACATGATTTTTTCACTAATTTAAAACAAATAACATTGCGCATTTGTTTGGTTACTTTAATAGTCATTTTTGTAAAACTTAATATTTTTAGGTATCAAAACGCTGTAATATATGCATTATTTAAGGCATATTTGACACATGATTGCTATTATAAGCGCATTATCTCAAAATTCACTTTTAAACAATTTAAAACTAATCAAAATTAAATCATATTGGAAATATAGAGTACAATCGGTTAAAAATACCTACTGAAAAAAAAAAAAAAATCATAAAACAAAACAATTGTTTCCCTTTAGTTCATTGGTAAATGTAAATGTAAATTGGTAACATAAAGGAAAAAAAAAAAAAAAAAAGAAAGAAAGAAAAGAAAAAAAAAAAGAAAGAAAGAAAGAAAGAAAGAAAGACAAAAAGAAAAAAAAAAAAAAAGGAAAGAATAAAAAAGAAAGAAAGAAAAACAGCATTACATGGATTCGAACTCGCGATCTCTGGGGCGAGAAGCAAAGCCAGTAACTATATGCCACCTGGAGACTGATGACAATTGCACTCGATTTCAGCGTATTTAATGCTATCATTGCAATGCTACTGTATTGTGTTATTGAGCTTCGATCTAATGAATTCATTCATTAAAACTCATGTTTTGGTCGTATTCAGCATTTATCTAACGTATATTTTGAATATACACGGTCACATTATACATACCTTCCTAACTTTGATATGTTTATTGGTAATTATTCCTACATTTAAGTTAAATGAGCACGGTCTACCATAATGTTAAATAAATATATATTAACTTTTAAGTTATATTATTCTGGTAGACCGTTATTGCGTCATTAATTTTGTTATCCTTGTTATAAATAAATTCGCATGAATAACAACAGCTCAACCATGGTGTAGTGGTTTGCGTACTGCCTTATGATCATGAGGGCTACGGTTCGAAGCTCATTGTCGCCGATATGTATCCTTTTAAATCCTGCTCTTTATCTCTTTTTTTTTTTTGAATACCAATAATAAGCACATTTAAAATGTGTAATTGTATATAATTGTATATACACTTTTTGGCATGGCATTGTTACGTTGAATTAGCGTGTCTGTGATGGGTAGTTGAAGGCCTATATTAAAGGGTTTAACGTGCATTCCGATAATAGCATTTGAAATAGGGTAATGAGTTTGAAAGATCAATGATGAGACAAACATCATGATTCTGCTCTATTTATTTCTATATTTTCTTAATTTCTTATTTGGTTTGCTTTTATTATGTTTGTAAATTCTTCCAAAGGAGAATTTATATGTCCACTCTAATATAAGCAATCAATGTGTCAAATATTCCTTGAAAAATGCATGCATTGCAGGGTTTGATATTCAAAAAATGTTTATTTTAATAAATTTTTAAAAATTGGCTAATCATGTAATGCATCATGAAATTATCTTGACATCACTGAAAAATTATGAAAATCGAGCAACGCGTTCGAGAGTTATGGCGATTTTATTGATATTAATAGATTATTTTTCGCATCCCTATACAATCAAGTGCAAATTTGCTGGGACACTTTCATAGTTCAATGACCTCCCTGCACCCCTTATTCAATGTTGTATACCAAACGCCTCATTTTTTAAATGGCCTATATTTTTGCTCCAACATTGGTTGGTGGGGGAGGGAGGGGATTCGAAATAGGTTGGAAACTATACAAATAAAATATCACATGGTGAACTTCATATGACCGGTTTTATTGAACAGAGGGCGCGAAATATGAACAAGTGTCCCAGGGAAATTTGCACTTGATTGTATTGAAGAAAAAAAAAAATAATCTATTACTTTCAGTAAAATTACCATAACTCGCAAACGCGTTGCTCGATTGACATGATTTTTTTTCACTAATTTAAAACAAATAACATTGCGCATTTGTTTGGTTACTTTAATTGTCATTTTTGTCAAACTTAATATTTTTAGGTATCAAAACGCTGTAATATATGCATTATTTAAGGCATATTTGACACATGATTGCTATTATAAGCGCATTATCTCAAAATTCACTTTTAAAACAATTTAAAACTAATCAAAATTAAATCATATTGGAAATATAGAGTACAATCGGTTAAAAATACCTACTGAAATAACAAAAAAAATCATAAAACAAAACAATTGTTTCCCTTTAGTTCATTGGTAAATGTAAATGTGTAAATTAAACATAAAGGAAAAAAAAAAAAAAAAAGAAAGAAAAAAAAAAAAAAAAAAAAAAAAAGAAAAGGAAAAAAAGAAAGAAAGAAAGAAAGAAAGAAAGAAAGACAAAAAGAATAAAAAAGAAAGAAAGAAAAACAGCATTACATGGATTCGAACTCGCGATCTCTGGGGCGAGAAGCAAAGCCAGTAACTATATGCCACCTGGAGACTGATGACAATTGCACTCGATTTCAGCGTATTTAATGCTATCATTGCAATGCTACTGTATTGTGTTATTGAGCTTCGATCTAATGAATTCATTCATTAAAACTCATGTTTTGGTCGTATTCAGCATTTATCTAACGTATATTTTGAATATACACGGTCACATTATACATACCTTCCTAACTTTGATATGTTTATTGGTAATTATTCCTACATTTAAGTTAAATGAGCACGGTCTACCATAATGTTAAATAAATATATATTAACTTTTAAGTTATATTATTCTGGTAGACCGTTATTGCGTCATTAATTTTGTTATCCTTGTTATAAATAAATTCGCATGAATAACAACAGCTCAACCATGGTGTAGTGGTTTGCGTACTGCCTTATGATCATGAGGGCTACGGTTCGAAGCTCATTGTCGCCGATATGTATCCTTTTAAATCCTGCTCTTTATCTCTTTTTTATTTTTGAATACCAATAATAAGCACATTTAAAATGTGTAATTGTATATAATTGTATATACACTTTTTGGCATGGCATTGTTACGTTGAATTAGCGTGTCTGTGATGGGTAGTTGAAGGCCTATATTAAAGGGTTTAACGTGCATTCCGATAATAGCATTTGAAATAGGGTAATGAGTTTGAAAGATCAATGATGAGACAAACATCATGATTCTGCTCTATTTATTTCTATATTTTCTTAATTTCTTATTTGGTTTGCTTTTATTATGTTTGTAAATTCTTCCAAAGGAGAATTTATATGTCCACTCTAATATAAGCAATCAATGTGTCAAATATTCCTTGAAAAATGCATGCATTGCAGGGTTTGATATTCAAAAAATGTTTATTTTAATAAATTTTTTAAAAATTGGCTAATCATGTAATGCATCATGAAATTATCTTGACATCACTGAAAAAATTATGAAAATCGAGCAACGCGTTCGAGAGTTATGGCGATTTTATTGATATTAATAGATTATTTTTCGCATCCCCTATACAATCAAGTGCAAATTTGCTGGGACACTTTCATAGTTCAATGACCTCCCTGCACCCCTTATTCAATGTTGTATACCAAACGCCTCATTTTTAAATGGCCTATATTTTTGCTCCAACATTGGTTGGTGGGGGGGAGGGAGGGGATTCGAAATAGGTTGGAAACTATACAAATAAAATATCACATGGTGAACTTCATATGACCGGTTTTATTGAACAGAGGGCGCGAAATATGAACAAGTGTCCCAGGGAAATTTGCACTTGATTGTATTGAAGAAGACAAAAATAATCTATTACTTTCAGTAAATTACCATAACTCGCAAACGCGTTGCTCGATTGACATGATTTTTTCACTAATTTAAAACAAATAACATTGCGCATTTGTTTGGTTACTTTAATTGTAATTGTTTGTCAAACTTAATATTTTTAGGTATCAAAACGCTGTAATATATGCATTATTTAAGGCATATTTGACACATGATTGCTATTATAAGCGCAAAGAAAGAAAGAAAGAAAAAAAGAAAGAAAGAAAGAAAGAAAGAAAGAAAGAAAGAAAGAAAGAAAGAAAGAAAGACAAAAGAATAAAAAAGTAGAAAGAAAGAAAAACAGCATTACATGGATTCGAACTCGCGATCTCTGGGGCGAGAAGCAAAGCCAGTAACTATATGCCACCTGGAGACTGATGACAATTGCACTCGATTTCAGCGTATTTAATGCTATCATTGCAATGCTACTGTATTGTGTTATTGAGCTTCGATCTAATGAATTCATTCATTAAAACTCATGTTTTGGTCGTATTCAGCATTTATCTAACGTATATTTTCAATATACACGGTCACATTATACATACCTTCCTAACTTTGATATGTTTATTGGTAATTATTCCTACATTTAAGCCAAATGAGCACGGTCTACCATAATGTTAAATAAATATATATTAACTTTTAAGTTATATTATTCTGGTAGACCGTTATTGCGTCATTAATTTTGTTATCCTTGTTATAAATAAATTCGCATGAATAACAACAGCTCAACCATGGTGTAGTGGTTTGCGTACTGCCTTATGATCATGAGGGCTACGGTTCGAAGCTCATTGTCGCCGATATGTATCCTTTTAAATCCTGCTCTTTATCTCTTTTTTATTTTTGAATACCAATAATAAGCACATTTAAAATGTGTAATTGTATATAATTGTATATACACTTTTTGGCATGGCATTGTTACGTTGAATTAGCGTGTCTGTGATGGGTAGTTGAAGGCCTATATTAAAGGGTTTAACGTGCATTCCGATAATAGCATTTGAAATAGGGTAATGAGTTTGAAAGATCAATGATGAGACAAACATCATGATTCTGCTCTATTTATTTCTATATTTTCTTAATTTCTTATTTGGTTTGCTTTTATTATGTTTGTAAATTCTTCCAAAGGAGAATTTATATGTCCACTCTAATATAAGCAATCAATGTGTCAAATATTCCTTGAAAAATGCATGCATTGCAGGGTTTGATATTCAAAAAATGTTTATTTTAATAAATTTTTAAAATTGGCTAATCATGTAATGCATCATGAAATTATCTTGACATCACTGAAAAATTATGAAAATCGAGCAACGCGTTCGAGAGTTATGGCGACTTTATTGATATTAATAGATTATTTTTTCGCATCCCCTATACAATCAAGTGCAAATTTGCTGGGACACTTTCATAGTTCAATGACCTCCCTGCACCCCTTATTCAATGTTGTATACCAAACGCCTCATTTTTAAATGGCCTATATTTTTGCTCCAACATTGGTTGGTGGGGAGGGAGGGATTCGAAATAGGTTGGAAACTATACAAATAAAATATCACATGGTGAACTTCATATGACCGGTTTTATTGAACAGAGGGCGCGAAATATGAACAAGTGTCCCAGGGAAATTTGCACTTGATTGTATTGAAGAAGACAAAAATAATCTATTACTTTCAGTAAAATTACTATAACTCGCAAACGCGTTGCTCGATTGACATGATTTTTCACTAATTTAAAACAAATAACATTGCGCATTTGTTTGGTTACTTTAATTGTCATTTTTGTCAAACTTAATATTTTTAGGTATCAAAACGCTGTAATATATGCATTATTTAAGGCATATTTGACACATGATTGCTATTATAAGCGCATTATCTCAAAATTCACTTTTAAAACAATTTAAAACTAATCAAAATTAAATCATATTGGAAATATAGAGTACAATCGGTTAAAAATACCTACTGAAATAACAAAAAAAAATCATAAAACAAAACAATTGTTTCCCTTTAGTTCATTGGTAAATGTAAATGTAAATTGGTAAAAAAAAGGAAAAAAAAAAAAAAAGAAAAAAAGAAAGAAAAGAAAAAAAAGAAAAACAGAAAAAAAGAAAGAAAGAAAGAAAGAAAGAAAGAAAGAAAGAAAGAAAGACAAAAAGAATAAAAAAGAAAGAAAGAAAAACAGCATTACATGGATTCGAACTCGCGATCTCTGGGGCGAGAAGCAAAGCCAGTAACTATATGCCACCTGGAGACTGATGACAATTGCACTCGATTTCAGCGTATTTAATGCTATCATTGCAATGCTACTGTATTGTGTTATTGAGCTTCGATCTAATGAATTCATTCATTAAAACTCATGTTTTGGTCGTATTCAGCATTTATCTAACGTATATTTTGAATATACACGGTCACATTATACATACCTTCCTAACTTTGATATGTTTATTGGTAATTATTCCTACATTTAAGTTAAATGAGCACGGTCTACCATAATGTTAAATAAATATATATTAACTTTTAAGTTATATTATTCTGGTAGACCGTTATTGCGTCATTAATTTTGTTATCCTTGTTATAAATAAATTCGCATGAATAACAACAGCTCAACCATGGTGTAGTGGTTTGCGTACTGCCTTATGATCATGAGGGCTACGGTTCGAAGCTCATTGTCGCCGATATGTATCCTTTTAAATCCTGCTCTTTATCTCTTTTTTATTTTTGAATACCAATAATAAGCACATTTAAAATGTGTAATTGTATATAATTGTATATACACTTTTTGGCATGGCATTGTTACGTTGAATTAGCGTGTCTGTGATGGGTAGTTGAAGGCCTATATTAAAGGGTTTAACGTGCATTCCGATAATAGCATTTGAAATAGGGTAATGAGTTTGAAAGATCAATGATGAGACAAACATCATGATTCTGCTCTATTTATTTCTATATTTTCTTAATTTCTTATTTGGTTTGCTTTTATTATGTTTGTAAATTCTTCCAAAGGAGAATTTATATGTCCACTCTAATATAAGCAATCAATGTGTCAAATATTCCTTGAAAAATGCATGCATTGCAGGGTTTGATATTCAAAAAATGTTTATTTTAATAAATTTTTTAAAATTGGCTAATCATGTAATGCATCATGAAATTATCTTGACATCACTGAAAAAATTATGAAAATCGAGCAACGCGTTCGAGAGTTATGGCGATTTTATTGATATTAATAGATTATTTTTCGCATCCCCTATACAATCAAGTGCAAATTTGCTGGGACACTTTCATAGTTCAATGACCCTCCCCGCACCCCTTATTCAATGTTGTATACCAAACGCCTCATTTTTTAAATGGCCTATATTTTTGCTCCAACATTGGTTGGTGGGGGGGGAGGATTCGAAATAGGTTGGAAACTATACAAATAAAATATCACATGGTGAACTTCATATGACCGGTTTTATTGAACAGAGGGCGCGAAATATGAACAAGTGTCCCAGGGAAATTTGCACTTGATTGTAATAAAAAAAAAAAAAAATAATCTATTACTTTCAGTAAAATTACCATAACTCGCAAACGCGTTGCTCGATTGACATGATTTTTTCACTAATTTAAAACAAATAACATTGCGCATTTGTTTGGTTACTTTAATTGTAATTGTTTGTCAAACTTAATATTTTTAGGTATCAAAACGCTGTAATATATGCATTATTTAAGGCATATTTGACACATGATTGCTATTATAAGCGCATTATCTCAAAATTCACTTTTAAAACAATTTAAAACTAATCAAAATTAAATCATATTGGAAATATAGAGTACAATCGGTTAAAAATACCTACTGAAATAACAAAAAAAAATCATAAAACAAAACAATTGTTTCCCTTTAGTTCATTGGTAAATGTAAATGTAAATTGGTAACATAAAGGAAAAAAGAAAGAAAAAAAGAAAGAAAAGAAAGAAAGAAAGAAAGAAAGAAAAAAGAAAGAAAGAAAGAAAGAAAGAAAGAAAGAAAGAAAGAAAGAAAGAAAGACAAAAAGAATAAAAAAGAAAGAAAGAAAAACAGCATTACATGGATTCGAACTCGCGATCTCTGGGGCGAGAAGCAAAGCCAGTAACTATATGCCACCTGGAGACTGATGACAATTGCACTCGATTTCAGCGTATTTAATGCTATCATTGCAATGCTACTGTATTGTGTTATTGAGCTTCGATCTAATGAATTCATTCATTAAAACTCATGTTTTGGTCGTATTCAGCATTTATCTAACGTATATTTTGAATATACACGGTCACATTATACATACCTTCCTAACTTTGATATGTTTATTGGTAATTATTCCTACATTTAAGTTAAATGAGCACGGTCTACCATAATGTTAAATAAATATATATTAACTTTTAAGTTATATTATTCTGGTAGACCGTTATTGCGTCATTAATTCTTGTTATCCTTGTTATAAATAAATTCGCATGAATAACAACAGCTCAACCATGGTGTAGTGGTTTGCGTACTGCCTTATGATCATGAGGGCTACGGTTCGAAGCTCATTGTCGCCGATATGTATCCTTTTAAATCCTGCTCTTTATCTCTTTTTTATTTTTGAATACCAATAATAAGCACATTTAAAATGTGTAATTGTATATAATTGTATATACACTTTTTTTTTTTTTTTTTTTACGTTGAATTAGCGTGTCTGTGATGGGTAGTTGAAGGCCTATATTAAAGGGTTTAACGTGCATTCCGATAATAGCATTTGAAATAGGGTAATGAGTTTGAAAGATCAATGATGAGACAAACATCATGATTCTGCTCTATTTATTTCTATATTTTCTTAATTTCTTATTTGGTTTGCTTTTATTATGTTTGTAAATTCTTCCAAAGGAGAATTTATATGTCCACTCTAATATAAGCAATCAATGTGTCAAATATTCCTTGAAAAATGCATGCATTGCAGGGTTTGATATTCAAAAAATGTTTATTTTAATAAATTTTTAAAATTGGCTAATCATGTAATGCATCATGAAATTATCTTGACATCACTGAAAAATTATGAAAATCGAGCAACGCGTTCGAGAGTTATGGCGATTTTATTGATATTAATAGATTATTTTTTCGCATCCCTATACAATCAAGTGCAAATTTGCTGGGACACTTTCATAGTTCAATGACTATCCCCTCACCCCTTATTCTATGTTGTATACCAAACGCCTCATTTTTTCAATGGCCTATATTTTTGCTCCAACATTGGTTGGTGGGGAGGAGGGGATTCGAAATAGGTTGGAAACTATACAAATAAAATATCACATGGTGAACTTCATATGACCGGTTTTATTGAACAGAGGGCGCGAAATATGAACAAGTGTCCCAGGGAAATTTGCACTTGATTGTATTGAAGAAGAAAAAAAATAATCTATTACTTTCAGTAAAATTACCATAACTCGCAAACGCGTTGCTCGATTGACATGATTTTTTCACTAATTTAAAACAAATAACATTGCGCATTTGTTTGGTTACTTTAATTGTCATTTTTGTCAAACTTAATATTTTTAGGTATCAAAACGCTGTAATATATGCATTATTTAAGGCATATTTGACACATGATTGCTATTATAAGCGCATTATCTCAAAATTCACTTTTAAAACAATTTAAAACTAATCAAAATTAAATCATATTGGAAATATAGAGTACAATCGGTTAAAAATACCTACTGAAATAACAAAAAAAAATCATAAAACAAAACAATTGTTTCCCTTTAGTTCATTGGTAAATGTAAATGTAAATTGGTAACATAAAGGAAAAAGAAAGAAAAAAAAGAAAGAAAGAAAGAAAAAAAAGAAAGAAAGAAAGAAAGAAAGAAAGAAAGAAAGAAAGAAAGAAAGAAAGAAAGAAAGAAAGAAAGAAAGACAAAAAGAATAAAAAAGAAAGAAAGAAAAACAGCATTACATGGATTCGAACTCGCGATCTCTGGGGCGAGAAGCAAAGCCAGTAACTATATGCCACCTGGAGACTGATGACAATTGCACTCGATTTCAGCGTATTTAATGCTATCATTGCAATGCTACTGTATTGTGTTATTGAGCTTCGATCTAATGAATTCATTCATTAAAACTCATGTTTTGGTCGTATTCAGCATTTATCTAACGTATATTTTGAATATACACGGTCACATTATACATACCTTCCTAACTTTGATATGTTTATTGGTAATTATTCCTACATTTAAGCCAAATGAGCACGGTCTACCATAATGTTAAATAAATATATATTAACTTTTAAGTTATATTATTCTGGTAGACCGTTATTGCGTCATTAATTCTTGTTATCCTTGTTATAAATAAATTCGCATGAATAACAACAGCTCAACCATGGTGTAGTGGTTTGCGTACTGCCTTATGATCATGAGGGCTACGGTTCGAAGCTCATTGTCGCCGATATGTATCCTTTTAAATCCTGCTCTTTATCTCTTTTTTATTTTTGAATACCAATAATAAGCACATTTAAAATGTGTAATTGTATATAATTGTATATACACTTTTTGGCATGGCATTGTTACGTTGAATTAGCGTGTCTGTGATGGGTAGTTGAAGGCCTATATTAAAGGGTTTAACGTGCATTCCGATAATAGCATTTGAAATAGGGTAATGAGTTTGAAAGATCAATGATGAGACAAACATCATGATTCTGCTCTATTTATTTCTATATTTTCTTAATTTCTTATTTGGTTTGCTTTTATTATGTTTGTAAATTCTTCCAAAGGAGAATTTATATGTCCACTCTAATATAAGCAATCAATGTGTCAAATATTCCTTGAAAAATGCATGCATTGCAGGGCTTGATATTCATAAAAATGTATATTTTAATAAATTTTTAAAAATTGGCTAATCATGTAATGCATCATGAAATTATCTTGACATCACTGAAAAATTATGAAAATCGAGCAACGCGTTCGAGAGTTATGGCGATTTTATTGATATTAATAGATTATTTTTCGCATCCCTATACAATCAAGTGCAAATTTGCTGGGACACTTTCATAGTTCAATGACCTCCCCGCACCCCTTATTCAATGTTGTATACCAAACGCCTCATTTTTTAAATGGCCTATATTTTTGCTCCAACATTGGTTGGTGGGGGGGAGGGGATTCGAAATAGGTTGGAAACTATACAAATAAAATATCACATGGTGAACTTCATATGACCGGTTTTATTGAACAGAGGGCGCGAAATATGAACAAGTGTCCCAGGGAAATTTGCACTTGATTGTATTGAAGAAGACAAAAATAATCTATTACTTTCAGTAAAATTACCATAACTCGCAAACGCGTTGCTCGATTGACATGATTTTTTCACTAATTTAAAACAAATAACATTGCGCATTTGTTTGGTTACTTTAATTGTCATTTTTTGTCAAACTTAATATTTTTAGGTATCAAAACGCTGTAATATATGCATTATTTAAGGCATATTTGACACATGATTGCTATTATAAGCGCATTATCTCAAAATTCACTTTTAAAACAATTTAAAACTAATCAAAATTAAATCATATTGGAAATATAGAGTACAATCGGTTAAAAATACCTACTGAAATAACAAAAAAAATCATAAAACAAAACAATTGTTTCCCTTTAGTTCATTGGTAAATGTAAATGTAAATTGGTAACAAAAAAAAAAAAAGAAAGAAAAAAAAGAAAAAAGAAAGAAAGAAAGAAAGAAAGAAAAAGAAAGAAAGAAAAAAGAAAGAAAGAAAGAAAGAAAGAAAGAAAGACAAAAAGAATAAAAAAGAAAGAAAGAAAAACAGCATTACATGGATTCGAACTCGCGATCTCTGGGGCGAGAAGCAAAGCCAGTAACTATATGCCACCTGGAGACTGATGACAATTGCACTCGATTTCAGCGTATTTAATGCTATCATTGCAATGCTACTGTATTGTGTTATTGAGCTTCGATCTAATGAATTCATTCATTAAAACTCATGTTTTGGTCGTATTCAGCATTTATCTAACGTATATTTTGAATATACACGGTCACATTATACATACCTTCCTAACTTTGATATGTTTATTGGTAATTATTCCTACATTTAAGCCAAATGAGCACGGTCTACCATAATGTTAAATAAATATATATTAACTTTTAAGTTATATTATTCTGGTAGACCGTTATTGCGTCATTAATTTTGTTATCCTTGTTATAAATAAATTCGCATGAATAACAACAGCTCAACCATGGTGTAGTGGTTTGCGTACTGCCTTATGATCATGAGGGCTACGGTTCGAAGCTCATTGTCGCCGATATGTATCCTTTTAAATCCTGCTCTTTATCTCTTTTTATTTTTGAATACCAATAATAAGCACATTTAAAATGTGTAATTGTATATAATTGTATATACACTTTTTGGCATGGCATTGTTACGTTGAATTAGCGTGTCTGTGATGGGTAGTTGAAGGCCTATATTAAAGGGTTTAACGTGCATTCCGATAATAGCATTTGAAATAGGGTAATGAGTTTGAAAGATCAATGATGAGACAAACATCATGATTCTGCTCTATTTATTTCTATATTTTCTTAATTTCTTATTTGGTTTGCTTTTATTATGTTTGTAAATTCTTCCAAAGGAGAATTTATATGTCCACTCTAATATAAGCAATCAATGTGTCAAATATTCCTTGAAAAATGCATGCATTGCAGGGTTTGATATTCAAAAAATGTTTATTTTAATAAATTTTTTAAAATTGGCTAATCATGTAATGCATCATGAAATTATCTTGACATCACTGAAAAAATTATGAAAATCGAGCAACGCGTTCGAGAGTTATGGCGATTTTATTGATATTAATAGATTATTTTTTCGCATCTCTTATACAATCAAGTGCAAATTTGCTGGGACACTTTCATAGTTCAATGACCCTCCCTGCACCCCTTATTCAATGTTGTATACCAAACGCCTCATTTTTTAAATGGCCTATATTTTTGCTCCAACATTGGTTGGTGGGGAGGAGGGATTCGAAATAGGTTGGAAACTATACAAATAAAATATCACATGGTGAACTTCATATGACCGGTTTTATTGAACAGAGGGCGCGAAATATGAACAAGTGTCCCAGGGAAATTTGCACTTGATTGTATTGAAGAAGACAAAAATAATCTATTACTTTCAGTAAAATTACCATAACTCGCAAACGCGTTGCTCGATTGACATGATTTTTTCACTAATTTAAAACAAATAACATTGCGCATTTGTTTGGTTACTTTAATTGTAATTGTTTGTCAAACTTAATATTTTTAGGTATCAAAACGCTGTAATATATGCATTATTTAAGGCATATTTGACACATGATTGCTATTATAAGCGCATTATCTCAAAATTCACTTTTAAAACAATTTAAAACTAATCAAAATTAAATCATATTGGAAATATAGAGTACAATCGGTTAAAAATACCTACTGAAATAAAAAAAAAAAATCATAAAACAAAACAATTGTTTCCCTTTAGTTCATTGGTAAATGTAAATGTAAATTGGTAACATAAAGGAAAAAAAAGAAAGAAAAAAGAAAAGAAAGAAAGAAAGAAAAAAGAAAGAAAAGAAAAAAGAAAGAAAGAAAGAAAGAAAGAAAGAAAGAAAGAAAGAAAGAAAGACAAAAAGAATAAAAAAGAAAGAAAGAAAAACAGCATTACATGGATTCGAACTCGCGATCTCTGGGGCGAGAAGCAAAGCCAGTAACTATATGCCACCTGGAGACTGATGACAATTGCACTCGATTTCAGCGTATTTAATGCTATCATTGCAATGCTACTGTATTGTGTTATTGAGCTTCGATCTAATGAATTCATTCATTAAAACTCATGTTTTGGTCGTATTCAGCATTTATCTAACGTATATTTTGAATATACACGGTCACATTATACATACCTTCCTAACTTTGATATGTTTATTGGTAATTATTCCTACATTTAAGCCAAATGAGCACGGTCTACCATAATGTTAAATAAATATATATTAACTTTTAAGTTATATTATTCTGGTAGACCGTTATTGCGTCATTAATTCTTGTTATCCTTGTTATAAATAAATTCGCATGAATAACAACAGCTCAACCATGGTGTAGTGGTTTGCGTACTGCCTTATGATCATGAGGGCTACGGTTCGAAGCTCATTGTCGCCGATATGTATCCTTTTAAATCCTGCTCTTTATCTCTTTTTTATTTTTGAATACCAATAATAAGCACATTTAAAATGTGTAATTGTATATAATTGTATATACACTTTTTGGCATGGCATTGTTACGTTGAATTAGCGTGTCTGTGATGGGTAGTTGAAGGCCTATATTAAAGGGTTTAACGTGCATTCCGATAATAGCATTTGAAATAGGGTAATGAGTTTGAAAGATCAATGATGAGACAAACATCATGATTCTGCTCTATTTATTTCTATATTTTCTTAATTTCTTATTTGGTTTGCTTTTATTATGTTTGTAAATTCTTCCAAAGGAGAATTTATATGTCCACTCTAATATAAGCAATCAATGTGTCAAATATTCCTTGAAAAATGCATGCATTGCAGGGTTTGATATTCAAAAAATGTTTATTTTAATAAATTTTTTAAAATTGGCTAATCATGTAATGCATCATGAAATTATCTTGACATCACTGAAAAAATTATGAAAATCGAGCAACGCGTTCGAGAGTTATGGCGATTTTATTGATATTAATAGATTATTTTTTCGCATCCCCTATACAATCAAGTGCAAATTTGCTGGGACACTTTCATAGTTCAATGACCCTCCCCGCACCCCTTATTCAATGTTGTATACCAAACGCCTCATTTTTAAATGGCCTATATTTTTGCTCCAACATTGGTTGGTGGGGGAGGAGGATTCGAAATAGGTTGGAAACTATACAAATAAAATATCACATGGTGAACTTCATATGACCGGTTTTATTGAACAGAGGGCGCGAAATATGAACAAGTGTCCCAGGAAATTTGCACTTGATTGTATTGAAGAAGACAAAAATAATCTATTACTTTCAGTAAAATTACCATAACTCGCAAACGCGTTGCTCGATTGACATGATTTTTTCACTAATTTAAAACAAATAACATTGCGCATTTGTTTGGTTACTTTAATTGTCATTTTTTGTCAAACTTAATATTTTTAGGTATCAAAACGCTGTAATATATGCATTATTTAAGGCATATTTGACACATGATTGCTATTATAAGCGCATTATCTCAAAATTCACTTTTAAAACAATTTAAAACTAATCAAAATTAAATCATATTGGAAATATAGAGTACAATCGGTTAAAAATACCTACTGAAATAACAAAAAAAATCATAAAACAAAACAATTGTTTCCCTTTAGTTCATTGGTAAATGTAAATGTAAATTGGTAACATAAAGGAAAAAAGAAAGAAAAAAAAAAAAAAGAAAAAAAAGAAAGAAAGAAAGAAAGAAAGAAAAAAGAAAAAAGAAAGAAAGAAAGAAAGAAAGAAAGAAAGAAAGAAAGAAAGAAAGAAAGAAAGACAAAAAGAATAAAAAAGAAAGAAAGAAAAACAGCATTACATGGATTCGAACTCGCGATCTCTGGGGCGAGAAGCAAAGCCAGTAACTATATGCCACCTGGAGACTGATGACAATTGCACTCGATTTCAGCGTATTTAATGCTATCATTGCAATGCTACTGTATTGTGTTATTGAGCTTCGATCTAATGAATTCATTCATTAAAACTCATGTTTTGGTCGTATTCAGCATTTATCTAACGTATATTTTGAATATACACGGTCACATTATACATACCTTCCTAACTTTGATATGTTTATTGGTAATTATTCCTACATTTAAGCCAAATGAGCACGGTCTACCATAATGTTAAATAAATATATATTAACTTTTAAGTTATATTATTCTGGTAGACCGTTATTGCGTCATTAATTCTTGTTATCCTTGTTATAAATAAATTCGCATGAATAACAACAGCTCAACCATGGTGTAGTGGTTTGCGTACTGCCTTATGATCATGAGGGCTACGGTTCGAAGCTCATTGTCGCCGATATGTATCCTTTTAAATCCTGCTCTTTATCTCTCTTTTTTATTTTTGAATACCAATAATAAGCACATTTAAAATGTGTAATTGTATATAATTGTATATACACTTTTGGCATGGCATTGTTACGTTGAATTAGCGTGTCTGTGATGGGTAGTTGAAGGCCTATATTAAAGGGTTTAACGTGCATTCCGATAATAGCATTTGAAATAGGGTAATGAGTTTGAAAGATCAATGATGAGACAAACATCATGATTCTGCTCTATTTATTTCTATATTTTCTTAATTTCTTATTTGGTTTGCTTTTATTATGTTTGTAAATTCTTCCAAAGGAGAATTTATATGTCCACTCTAATATAAGCAATCAATGTGTCAAATATTCCTTGAAAAATGCATGCATTGCAGGGTTTGATATTCAAAAAATGTTTATTTTAATAAATTTTTTAAAATTGGCTAATCATGTAATGCATCATGAAATTATCTTGACATCACTGAAAAAATTATGAAAATCGAGCAACGCGTTCGAGAGTTATGGCGATTTTATTGATATTAATAGATTATTTTTCGCATCCCTATACAATCAAGTGCAAATTTGCTGGGACACTTTCATAGTTCAATGACCCTCCCGCACCCCTTATTCAATGTTGTATACCAAACGCCTCATTTTTTAAATGGCCTATATTTTTGCTCCAACATTGGTTGGTGGGGGAGGAGGATTCGAAATAGGTTGGAAACTATACAAATAAAATATCACATGGTGAACTTCATATGACCGGTTTTATTGAACAGAGGGCGCGAAATATGAACAAGTGTCCCAGGGAAATTTGCACTTGATTGTATTGAAGAAGACAAAAAATAATCTATTACTTTCAGTAAAATTACCATAACTCGCAAACGCGTTGCTCGATTGACATGATTTTTCACTAATTTAAAACAAATAACATTGCGCATTTGTTTGGTTACTTTAATTGTCATTTTTGTCAAACTTAATATTTTAGGTATCAAAACGCTGTAATATATGCATTATTTAAGGCATATTTGACACATGATTGCTATTATAAGCGCATTATCTCAAAATTCACTTTTAAAACAATTTAAAACTAATCAAAATTAAATCATATTGGAAATATAGAGTACAATCGGTTAAAAATACCTACTGAAATAACAAAAAAAAATCATAAAACAAAACAATTGTTTCCCTTTAGTTCATTGGTAAATGTAAATGTAAATTGGTAACATAAAGGAAAAAAGAAAAAAAAAAAAGAAAGAAAGAAAGAAAGAAAAAGAAAGAAAAGGAAAGAAAGAAAGAAAGAAAGAAAGAAAGAAAGAAAGAAAGAAAGAAAGAAAGACAAAAAGAAGAAAAAAAAAGAAAGAAAAAGAAAAACAGCATTACATGGATTCGAACTCGCGATCTCTGGGGCGAGAAGCAAAGCCAGTAACTATATGCCACCTGGAGACTGATGACAATTGCACTCGATTTCAGCGTATTTAATGCTATCATTGCAATGCTACTGTATTGTGTTATTGAGCTTCGATCTAATGAATTCATTCATTAAAACTCATGTTTTGGTCGTATTCAGCATTTATCTAACGTATATTTTGAATATACACGGTCACATTATACATACCTTCCTAACTTTGATATGTTTATTGGTAATTATTCCTACATTTAAGCCAAATGAGCACGGTCTACCATAATGTTAAATAAATATATATTAACTTTTAAGTTATATTATTCTGGTAGACCGTTATTGCGTCATTAATTCTTGTTATCCTTGTTATAAATAAATTCGCATGAATAACAACAGCTCAACCATGGTGTAGTGGTTTGCGTACTGCCTTATGATCATGAGGGCTACGGTTCGAAGCTCATTGTCGCCGATATGTATCCTTTTAAATCCTGCTCTTTATCTCTTTTTTATTTTTGAATACCAATAATAAGCACATTTAAAATGTGTAATTGTATATAATTGTATATACACTTTTTGGCATGGCATTGTTACGTTGAATTAGCGTGTCTGTGATGGGTAGTTGAAGGCCTATATTAAAGGGTTTAACGTGCATTCCGATAATAGCATTTGAAATAGGGTAATGAGTTTGAAAGATCAATGATGAGACAAACATCATGATTCTGCTCTATTTATTTCTATATTTTCTTAATTTCTTATTTGGTTTGCTTTTATTATGTTTGTAAATTCTTCCAAAGGAGAATTTATATGTCCACTCTAATATAAGCAATCAATGTGTCAAATATTCCTTGAAAAATGCATGCATTACAGGGTTTGATATTCAAAAAAATGTTTATTTTAATAAATTTTTTAAAAATTGGCTAATCATGTAATGCATCATGAAATTATCTTGACATCACTGAAAAATTATGAAAATCGAGCAACGCGTTCGAGAGTTATGGCGATTTTATTGATATTAATAGATTATTTTTTCGCATCCCTATACAATCAAGTGCAAATTTGCTGGGACACTTTCATAGTTCAATGACCCTCCCCCGCACCCCTTATTCAATGTTGTATACCAAACGCCTCATTTTTTAAATGGCCTATATTTTTGCTCCAACATTGGTTGGTGGGGAGGAGGATTCGAAATAGGTTGGAAACTATACAAATAAAATATCACATGGTGAACTTCATATGACCGGTTTTATTGAACAGAGGGCGCGAAATATGAACAAGTGTCCCAGGAAATTTGCACTTGATTGTATTGAAGAAGACAAAAATAATCTATTACTTTCAGTAAAATTACCATAACTCGCAAACGCGTTGCTCGATTGACATGATTTTTCACTAATTTAAAACAAATAACATTGCGCATTTGTTTGGTTACTTTAATTGTCATTTTTGTCAAACTTAATATTTTAGGTATCAAAACGCTGTAATATATGCATTATTTAAGGCATATTTGACACATGATTGCTATTATAAGCGCATTATCTCAAAATTCACTTTTAAAACAATTTAAAACTAATCAAAATTAAATCATATTGGAAATATAGAGTACAATCGGTTAAAAATACCTACTGAAATAACAAAAAAAATCATAAAACAAAACAATTGTTTCCCTTTAGTTCATTGGTAAATGTAAATGTAAATTGGTAACATAAAGAAAAAAGAAAGAAAAAAAAAGAAAGAAAGAAAGAAAGAAAGAAAGAAAGAAAGAAAAGAAAGAAAGAAAGAAAGAAAGAAAGAAAGAAAGAAAGAAAGAAAGAAAGAAAGACAAAAGAATAAAAAAAGAAAGAAAGAAAAACAGCATTACATGTATTCTAACTCGCGATCTCTGGGGCGAGAAGCAAAGCCAGTAACTATATGCCACCTGGAGACTGATGACAATTGCACTCGATTTCAGCGTATTTAATGCTATCATTGCAATGCTACTGTATTGTGTTATTGAGCTTCGATCTAATGAATTCATTCATTAAAACTCATGTTTTGGTCGTATTCAGCATTTATCTAACGTATATTTTGAATATACACGGTCACATTATACATACCTTCCTAACTTTGATATGTTTATTGGTAATTATTCCTACATTTAAGCCAAATGAGCACGGTCTACCATAATGTTAAATAAATATATATTAACTTTTAAGTTATATTATTCTGGTAGACCGTTATTGCGTCATTAATTCTTGTTATCCTTGTTATAAATAAATTCGCATGAATAACAACAGCTCAACCATGGTGTAGTGGTTTGCGTACTGCCTTATGATCATGAGGGCTACGGTTCGAAGCTCATTGTCGCCGATATGTATCCTTTTAAATCCTGCTCTTTATCTCTTTTTTATTTTTGAATACCAATAATAAGCACATTTAAAATGTGTAATTGTATATAATTGTATATACACTTTTTGGCATGGCATTGTTACGTTGAATTAGCGTGTCTGTGATGGGTAGTTGAAGGCCTATATTAAAGGGTTTAACGTGCATTCCGATAATAGCATTTGAAATAGGGTAATGAGTTTGAAAGATCAATGATGAGACAAACATCATGATTCTGCTCTATTTATTTCTATATTTTCTTAATTTCTTATTTGGTTTGCTTTTATTATGTTTGTAAATTCTTCCAAAGGAGAATTTATATGTCCACTCTAATATAAGCAATCAATGTGTCAAATATTCCTTGAAAAATGCATGCATTGCAGGGTTTGATATTCAAAAAAATGTTTATTTTAATAAATTTTTTAAAAATTGGCTAATCATGTAATGCATCATGAAATTATCTTGACATCACTGAAAAAATTATGAAAATCGAGCAACGCGTTCGAGAGTTATGGCGATTTTATTGATATTAATAGATTATTTTTCGCATCCCTATACAATCAAGTGCAAATTTGCTGGGACACTTTCATAGTTCAATGACCCTCCCCGCACCCCTTATTCAATGTTGTATACCAAACGCCTCATTTTTTAAATGGCCTATATTTTTGCTCCAACATTGGTTGGTGGGGGGGAGGGATTCGAAATAGGTTGGAAACTATACAAATAAAATATCACATGGTGAACTTCATATGACCGGTTTTATTGAACAGAGGGCGCGAAATATGAACAAGTGTCCCAGGAAATTTGCACTTGATTGTATTGAAGAAGACAAAAATAATCTATTACTTTCAGTAAAATTACCATAACTCGCAAACGCGTTGCTCGATTGACATGATTTTTTCACTAATTTAAAACAAATAACATTGCGCATTTGTTTGGTTACTTTAATTGTAATTGTTTGTCAAACTTAATATTTTTAGGTATCAAAACGCTGTAATATATGCATTATTTAAGGCATATTTGACACATGATTGCTATTATAAGCGCATTATCTCAAAATTCACTTTTAAAACAATTTAAAACTAATCAAAATTAAATCATATTGGAAATATAGAGTACAATCGGTTAAAAATACCTACTGAAATAACAAAAAAAAATCATAAAACAAAACAATTGTTTCCCTTTAGTTCATTGGTAAATGTAAATGTAAATTGGCAACATAAAGAAAAAAAAAAAAAAAAAAAAAAGAAAGAAAGAAAGAAAGAAAGAAAAAAAAAGAAAAAAAAAGAAAGAAAGAAAGAAATAAAAGAAAGAAAGAAAGAAAGAAAGAAAGACAAAAGAATAAAAAAAGAAAGAAAGAAAAACAGCATTACATGGATTCGAACTCGCGATCTCTGGGGCGAGAAGCAAAGCCAGTAACTATATGCCACCTGGAGACTGATGACAATTGCACTCGATTTCAGCGTATTTAATGCTATCATTGCAATGCTACTGTATTGTGTTATTGAGCTTCGATCTAATGAATTCATTCATTAAAACTCATGTTTTGGTCGTATTCAGCATTTATCTAACGTATATTTTGAATATACACGGTCACATTATACATACCTTCCTAACTTTGATATGTTTATTGGTAATTATTCCTACATTTAAGCCAAATGAGCACGGTCTACCATAATGTTAAATAAATATATATTAACTTTTAAGTTATATTATTCTGGTAGACCGTTATTGCGTCATTAATTCTTGTTATCCTTGTTATAAATAAATTCGCATGAATAACAACAGCTCAACCATGGTGTAGTGGTTTGCGTACTGCCTTATGATCATGAGGGCTACGGTTCGAAGCTCATTGTCGCCGATATGTATCCTTTTAAATCCTGCTCTTTATCTCTTTTTATTTTTGAATACCAATAATAAGCACATTTAAAATGTGTAATTGTATATAATTGTATATACACTTTTTGGCATGGCATTGTTACGTTGAATTAGCGTGTCTGTGATGGGTAGTTGAAGGCCTATATTAAAGGGTTTAACGTGCATTCCGATAATAGCATTTGAAATAGGGTAATGAGTTTGAAAGATCAATGATGAGACAAACATCATGATTCTGCTCTATTTATTTCTATATTTTCTTAATTTCTTATTTGGTTTGCTTTTATTATGTTTGTAAATTCTTCCAAAGGAGAATTTATATGTCCACTCTAATATAAGCAATCAATGTGTCAAATATTCCTTGAAAAATGCATGCATTGCAGGGTTGGATATTTAATAAAATGTTTATTTTAATAAATTTTTTAAAATTGGCTAATCATGTAATGCATCATGAAATTATCTTGACATCACTGAAAAATTATGAAAATCGAGCAACGCGTTCGAGAGTTATGGCGATTTTATTGATATTAATAGATTATTTTTCGCATCCCTATACAATCAAGTGCAAATTTGCTGGGACACTTTCATAGTTCAATGACCCTCCCGCACCCCTTATTCAATGTTGTATACCAAACGCCTCATTTTTTAAATGGCCTATATTTTTGCTCCAACATTGGTTGGTGGGGGAGGAGGGATTCGAAATAGGTTGGAAACTATACAAATAAAATATCACATGGTGAACTTCATATGACCGGTTTTATTGAACAGAGGGCGCGAAATATGAACAAGTGTCCCAGGAAATTTGCACTTGATTGTATTGAAGAAGACAAAAATAATCTATTACTTTCAGTAAAATTACCATAACTCGCAAACGCGTTGCTCGATTGTTTATGATTTTTCACTAATTAAAACAAATAACATTGCGCATTTGTTTGGTTACTTTAATTGTCATTTTTGTCAAACTTAATATTTTTAGGTATCAAAACGCTGTAATATATGCATTATTTAAGGCATATTTGACACATGATTGCTATTATAAGCGCATTATCTCAAAATTCACTTTTAAAACAATTTAAAACTAATCAAAATTAAATCATATTGGAAATATAGAGTACAATCGGTTAAAAATACCTACTGAAATAACAAAAAAAAATCATAAAACAAAACAATTGTTTCCCTTTAGTTCATTGGTAAATGTAAATGTAAATTGGTAACATAAAGGAAAAAAAAAAAAAAAAGAAAAAGAAAAAGAAAAAAGAAAGAAAAAAAAAAAAGAAAGAAAAGAAAGAAAGAAAGAAAGAAAAAGAAAGAAAGAAAAAGAAAGAAAGAAAGAAAGAAAGAAAGACAAGAAAAAAAAAAAGAAAGAAAGAAAAACAGCATTACATGGATTCGAACTCGCGATCTCTGGGGCGAGAAGCAAAGCCAGTAACTATATGCCACCTGGAGACTGATGACAATTGCACTCGATTTCAGCGTATTTAATGCTATCATTGCAATGCTACTGTATTGTGTTATTGAGCTTCGATCTAATGAATTCATTCATTAAAACTCATGTTTTGGTCGTATTCAGCATTTATCTAACGTATATTTTGAATATACACGGTCACATTATACATACCTTCCTAACTTTGATATGTTTATTGGTAATTATTCCTACATTTAAGCCAAATGAGCACGGTCTACCATAATGTTAAATAAATATATATTAACTTTTAAGTTATATTATTCTGGTAGACCGTTATTGCGTCATTAATTCTTGTTATCCTTGTTATAAATAAATTCGCATGAATAACAACAGCTCAACCATGGTGTAGTGGTTTGCGTACTGCCTTATGATCATGAGGGCTACGGTTCGAAGCTCATTGTCGCCGATATGTATCCTTTTAAATCCTGCTCTTTATCTCTTTTTTTTTTTTTTATACCAATAATAAGCACATTTAAAATGTGTAATTGTATATAATTGTATATACACTTTTTTTCATGGTTTTGTTACGTTGAATTAGCGTGTCTGTGATGGGTAGTTGAAGGCCTATATTAAAGGGTTTAACGTGCATTCCGATAATAGCATTTGAAATAGGGTAATGAGTTTGAAAGATCAATGATGAGACAAACATCATGATTCTGCTCTATTTATTTCTATATTTTCTTAATTTCTTATTTGGTTTGCTTTTATTATGTTTGTAAATTCTTCCAAAGGAGAATTTATATGTCCACTCTAATATAAGCAATCAATGTGTCAAATATTCCTTGAAAAATGCATGCATTGCAGGGTTTGATATTCAAAAACTTGTTTATTTTAATAAATTTTTTAAAAATTGGCTAATCATGTAATGCATCATGAAATTATCTTGACATCACTGAAAAAATTATGAAAATCGAGCAACGCGTTCGAGAGTTATGGCGATTTTATTGATATTAATAGATTATTTTTCGCATCCCTATACAATCAAGTGCAAATTTGCTGGGACACTTTCATAGTTCAATGACCCTCCCGCACCCCTTATTCAATGTTGTATACCAAACGCCTCATTTTTTAAATGGCCTATATTTTTGCTCCAACATTGGTTGGTGGGGGAGGAGGATTCGAAATAGGTTGGAAACTATACAAATAAAATATCACATGGTGAACTTCATATGACCGGTTTTATTGAACAGAGGGCGCGAAATATGAACAAGTGTCCCAGGAAATTTGCACTTGATTGTATTGAAGAAGACAAAAATAATCTATTACTTTCAGTAAAATCATAACTCGCAAACGCGTTGCTCGATTGACATGATTTTTTCACTAATTTAAAACAAATAACATTGCGCATTTGTTTGGTTACTTTAATTGTCATTTTTGTCAAACTTAATATTTTTAGGTATCAAAACGCTGTAATATATGCATTATTTAAGGCATATTTGACACATGATTGCTATTATAAGCGCATTATCTCAAAATTCACTTTTAAAACAATTTAAAACTAATCAAAATTAAATCATATTGGAAATATAGAGTACAATCGGTTAAAAATACCTACTGAAATAACAAAAAAAAATCATAAAACAAAACAATTGTTTCCCTTTAGTTCATTGGTAAATGTAAATGTAAATTGGTAACATAAAGGAAAAAAGAAAAAAGAAAAAAAAGAAAGAAAGAAAGAAAGAAAGAAAAAGAAAGAAAAGAAAAGAAAGAAAAGAAAGAAAGAAAGAAAGAAAGAAAGAAAGAAAGAAAGAAAGACAAAAAGAATAAAAAAGAAAGAAAGAAAAACAGCATTACATGGATTCGAACTCGCGATCTCTGGGGCGAGAAGCAAAGCCAGTAACTATATGCCACCTGGAGACTGATGACAATTGCACTCGATTTCAGCGTATTTAATGCTATCATTGCAATGCTACTGTATTGTGTTATTGAGCTTCGATCTAATGAATTCATTCATTAAAACTCATGTTTTGGTCGTATTCAGCATTTATCTAACGTATATTTTGAATATACACGGTCACATTATACATACCTTCCTAACTTTGATATGTTTATTGGTAATTATTCCTACATTTAAGCCAAATGAGCACGGTCTACCATAATGTTAAATAAATATATATTAACTTTTAAGTTATATTATTCTGGTAGACCGTTATTGCGTCATTAATTCTTGTTATCCTTGTTATAAATAAATTCGCATGAATAACAACAGCTCAACCATGGTGTAGTGGTTTGCGTACTGCCTTATGATCATGAGGGCTACGGTTCGAAGCTCATTGTCGCCGATATGTATCCTTTTAAATCCTGCTCTTTATCTCTTTTTATTTTTGAATACCAATAATAAGCACATTTAAAATGTGTAATTGTATATAATTGTATATACACTTTTTTTTTTTTTTTTTTTACGTTGAATTAGCGTGTCTGTGATGGGTAGTTGAAGGCCTATATTAAAGGGTTTAACGTGCATTCCGATAATAGCATTTGAAATAGGGTAATGAGTTTGAAAGATCAATGATGAGACAAACATCATGATTCTGCTCTATTTATTTCTATATTTTCTTAATTTCTTATTTGGTTTGCTTTTATTATGTTTGTAAATTCTTCCAAAGGAGAATTTATATGTCCACTCTAATATAAGCAATCAATGTGTCAAATATTCCTTGAAAAATGCATGCATTGCAGGGTTTGATATTCAAAGAATGTTTATTTTAATAAATTTTTTAAAATTGGCTAATCATGTAATGCATCATGAAATTATCTTGACATCACTGAAAAAATTATGAAAATCGAGCAACGCGTTCGAGAGTTATGGCGATTTTATTGATATTAATAGATTATTTTTCGCATCCCTATACAATCAAGTGCAAATTTGCTGGGACACTTTCATAGTTCAATGACCCTCCCCGCACCCGTTGTTCAATGTTGTATACCAAACGCCTCATTTTTTAAATGGCCTATATTTTTGCTCCAACATTGGTTGGTGGGGGAGGAGGATTCGAAATAGGTTGGAAACTATACAAATAAAATATCACATGGTGAACTTCATATGACCGGTTTTATTGAACAGAGGGCGCGAAATATGAACAAGTGTCCCAGGAAATTTGCACTTGATTGTATTGAAGAAGACAAAAATAATCTATTACTTTCAGTAAAATTACCATAACTCGCAAACGCGTTGCTCGATTGATTTATGATTTTTCACTAATTAAAACAAATAACATTGCGCATTTGTTTGGTTACTTTAATTGTCATTTTTGTCAAACTTAATATTTTTAGGTATCAAAACGCTGTAATATATGCATTATTTAAGGCATATTTGACACATGATTGCTATTATAAGCGCATTATCTCAAAATTCACTTTTAAAACAATTTAAAACTAATCAAAATTAAATCATATTGGAAATATAGAGTACAATCGGTTAAAAATACCTACTGAAATAACAAAAAAAAATCATAAAACAAAACAATTGTTTCCCTTTAGTTCATTGGTAAATGTAAATGTAAATTGGTAACATAAAGGAAAAAGAAAGAAAAAAAAGAAAGAAATAAAGAAAGAAAAAGAAAGAAAAAAGAAAGAAAGAAAGAAAGAAAGAAAAAGAAAGAAAGAAAGAAAGAAAGAAAGAAAGAAAGACAAAAGAATAAAAAAGAAAAGAAAGAAAAACAGCATTACATGGATTCGAACTCGCGATCTCTGGGGCGAGAAGCAAAGCCAGTAACTATATGCCACCTGGAGACTGATGACAATTGCACTCGATTTCAGCGTATTTAATGCTATCATTGCAATGCTACTGTATTGTGTTATTGAGCTTCGATCTAATGAATTCATTCATTAAAACTCATGTTTTGGTCGTATTCAGCATTTATCTAACGTATATTTTGAATATACACGGTCACATTATACATACCTTCCTAACTTTGATATGTTTATTGGTAATTATTCCTACATTTAAGCCAAATGAGCACGGTCTACCATAATGTTAAATAAATATATATTAACTTTTAAGTTATATTATTCTGGTAGACCGTTATTGCGTCATTAATTCTTGTTATCCTTGTTATAAATAAATTCGCATGAATAACAACAGCTCAACCATGGTGTAGTGGTTTGCGTACTGCCTTATGATCATGAGGGCTACGGTTCGAAGCTCATTGTCGCCGATATGTATCCTTTTAAATCCTGCTCTTTATCTCTTTTTATTTTTGAATACCAATAATAAGCACATTTAAAATGTGTAATTGTATATAATTGTATATACACTTTTTGTTATGTCATTGTTACGTTGAATTAGCGTGTCTGTGATGGGTAGTTGAAGGCCTATATTAAAGGGTTTAACGTGCATTCCGATAATAGCATTTGAAATAGGGTAATGAGTTTGAAAGATCAATGATGAGACAAACATCATGATTCTGCTCTATTTATTTCTATATTTTCTTAATTTCTTATTTGGTTTGCTTTTATTATGTTTGTAAATTCTTCAAAACGAGAATTTATATGTCCACTCTAATATAAGCAATCAATGTGTCAAATATTCCTTGAAAAATGCATGCATTGCAGGGTTTGATATTCAAAAAATGTTTATTTTAATAAATTTTTTAAAAATTGGCTAATCATGTAATGCATCATGAAATTATCTTGACATCACTGAAAAAATTATGAAAATCGAGCAACGCGTTCGAGAGTTATGGCGATTTTATTGATATTAATAGATTATTTTTCGCATCCCTATACAATCAAGTGCAAATTTGCTGGGACACTTTCATAGTTCAATGACCCTCCCGCACCCTTATTCAATGTTGTATACCAAACGCCTCATTTTTTAAATGGCCTATATTTTTGCTCCAACATTGGTTGGTGGGGAGGAGGATTCGAAATAGGTTGGAAACTATACAAATAAAATATCACATGGTGAACTTCATATGACCGGTTTTATTGAACAGAGGGCGCGAAATATGAACAAGTGTCCCAGGGAAATTTGCACTTGATTGTATTGAAGAAGACAAAAAATAATCTATTACTTTCAGTAAAATTACCATAACTCGCAAACGCGTTGCTCGATTGACATGATTTTTCACTAATTAAAACAAATAACATTGCGCATTTGTTTGGTTACTTTAATTGTCATTTTTGTCAAACTTAATATTTTTAGGTATCAAATCGCTATAATATATGCATTATTTAAGGCATATTTGACACATGATTGCTATTATAAGCGCATTATCTCAAAATTCACTTTTAAAACAATTTAAAACTAATCAAAATTAAATCATATTGGAAATATAGAGTACAATCGGTTAAAAATACCTACTGAAATAACAAAAAAAAATCATAAAACAAAACAATTGTTTCCCTTTAGTTCATTGGTAAATGTAAATGTAAATTGGTAACATAAAGGAAAAAAAGAAAAAAAAAAAAGAAAGAAAGAAAGAAAGAAAAAGAAAGAAAAGAAAAAAGAAAGAAAAGAAAGAAAAAGAAAGAAAGAAAGAAAGAAAGAAAGAAAGACAAAAAGAATAAAAAAAGAAAGAAAGAAAAACAGCATTACATGGATTCGAACTCGCGATCTCTAGGGCGAGAAGCAAAGCCAGTAACTATATGCCACCTGGAGACTGATGACAATTGCACTCGATTTCAGCGTATTTAATGCTATCATTGCAATGCTACTGTATTGTGTTATTGAGCTTCGATCTAATGAATTCATTCATTAAAACTCATGTTTTGGTCGTATTCAGCATTTATCTAACGTATATTTTGAATATACACGGTCACATTATACATACCTTCCTAACTTTGATATGTTTATTGGTAATTATTCCTACATTTAAGCCAAATGAGCACGGTCTACCATAATGTTAAATAAATATATATTAACTTTTAAGTTATATTATTCTGGTAGACCGTTATTGCGTCATTAATTCTTGTTATCCTTGTTATAAATAAATTCGCATGAATAACAACAGCTCAACCATGGTGTAGTGGTTTGCGTACTGCCTTATGATCATGAGGGCTACGGTTCGAAGCTCATTGTCGCCGATATGTATCCTTTTAAATCCTGCTCTTTATCTCTTTTTATTTTTGAATACCAATAATAAGCACATTTAAAATGTGTAATTGTATATAATTGTATATACACTTTTTTTTTTTTTTTTGTTACGTTGAATTAGCGTGTCTGTGATGGGTAGTTGAAGGCCTATATTAAAGGGTTTAACGTGCATTCCGATAATAGCATTTGAAATAGGGTAATGAGTTTGAAAGATCAATGATGAGACAAACATCATGATTCTGCTCTATTTATTTCTATATTTTCTTAATTTCTTATTTGGTTTGCTTTTATTATGTTTGTAAATTCTTCCAAAGGAGAATTTATATGTCCACTCTAATATAAGCAATCAATGTGTCAAATATTCCTTGAAAAATGCATGCATTGCAGGGTTTGATATTCAAAAAAATGTTTATTTTAATAAATTTTTTAAAAATTGGCTAATCATGTAATGCATCATGAAATTATCTTGACATCACTGAAAAAATTATGAAAATCGAGCAACGCGTTCGAGAGTTATGGCGATTTTATTGATATTAATAGATTATTTTTCGCATCCCTATACAATCAAGTGCAAATTTGCTGGGACACTTTCATAGTTCAATGACCCTCCCCGCACCCCTTATTCAATGTTGTATACCAAACGCCTCATTTTTTAAATGGCCTATATTTTTGCTCCAACATTGGTTGGTGGGGGGGAGGAGGATTCGAAATAGGTTGGAAACTATACAAATAAAATATCACATGGTGAACTTCATATGACCGGTTTTATTGAACAGGGGCGCGAAATATGAACAAGTGTCCCAGGAAATTTGCACTTGATTGTATTGAAGAAGACAAAAATAATCTATTACTTTCAGTAAAATTACCATAACTCGCAAACGCGTTGCTCGATTTTATGATTTTTCACTAATTAAAACAAATAACATTGCGCATTTGTTTGGTTACTTTAATTGTCATTTTTGTCAAACTTAATATTTTAGGTATCAAAACGCTGTAATATATGCATTATTTAAGGCATATTTGACACATGATTGCTATTATAAGCGCATTATCTCAAAATTCACTTTTAAAACAATTTAAAACTAATCAAAATTAAATCATATTGGAAATATAGAGTACAATCGGTTAAAAATACCTACTGAAATAACAAAAAAAATCATAAAACAAAACAATTGTTTCCCTTTAGTTCATTGGTAAATGTAAATGTAAATTGGTAACATAAAGGAAAAAAAAAAAAAAAAAAAAAGAAAGAAAGAAAGAAAGAAAAAGAAGAAAGAAAGAAAGAAAGAAAGAAAGAAAGAAAGAAAGAAAGAAAGAAAGAAAGAAAGAAAGAAAGAAAGACAAAAAGAAAAAAAAAGAAAGAAAGAAAAACAGCATTACATGGATTCGAACTCGCGATCTCTGGGGCGAGAAGCAAAGCCAGTAACTATATGACAACTGGAGACTGATGACAATTGCACTCGATTTCAGCGTATTTAATGCTATCATTGCAATGCTACTGTATTGTGTTATTGAGCTTCGATCTAATGAATTCATTCATTAAAACTCATGTTTTGGTCGTATTCAGCATTTATCTAACGTATATTTTGAATATACACGGTCACATTATACATACCTTCCTAACTTTGATATGTTTATTGGTAATTATTCCTACATTTAAGCCAAATGAGCACGGTCTACCATAATGTTAAATAAATATATATTAACTTTTAAGTTATATTATTCTGGTAGACCGTTATTGCGTCATTAATTCTTGTTATCCTTGTTATAAATAAATTCGCATGAATAACAACAGCTCAACCATGGTGTAGTGGTTTGCGTACTGCCTTATGATCATGAGGGCTACGGTTCGAAGCTCATTGTCGCCGATATGTATCCTTTTAAATCCTGCTCTTTATCTCTTTTTATTTTTGAATACCAATAATAAGCACATTTAAAATGTGTAATTGTATATAATTGTATATACACTTTTGGCATGGCATTGTTACGTTGAATTAGCGTGTCTGTGATGGGTAGTTGAAGGCCTATATTAAAGGGTTTAACGTGCATTCCGATAATAGCATTTGAAATAGGGTAATGAGTTTGAAAGATCAATGATGAGACAAACATCATGATTCTGCTCTATTTATTTCTATATTTTCTTAATTTCTTATTTGGTTTGCTTTTATTATGTTTGTAAATTCTTCCAAAGGAGAATTTATATGTCCACTCTAATATAAGCAATCAATGTGTCAAATATTCCTTGAAAAATGCATGCATTGCAGGGTTTGATATTCAAAAAATGTTTATGTTAATAAATTTTTTAAAAATTGGCTAATCATGTAATGCATCATGAAATTATCTTGACATCACTGAAAAAATTATGAAAATCGAGCAACGCGTTCGAGAGTTATGGCGATTTTATTGATATTAATAGATTATTTTTCGCATCCCTATACAATCAAGTGCAAATTTGCTGGGACACTTTCATAGTTCAATGACCCTCCCCGCACCCCTTATTCAATGTTGTATACCAAACGCCTCATTTTTTAAATGGCCTATATTTTTGCTCCAACATTGGTTGGTGGGGGAGGAGGATTCGAAATAGGTTGGAAACTATACAAATAAAATATCACATGGTGAACTTCATATGACCGGTTTTATTGAACAGAGGGCGCGAAATATGAACAAGTGTCCCAGGAAATTTGCACTTGATTGTATTGAAGAAGACAAAAATAATCTATTACTTTCAGTAAAATTACCATAACTCGCAAACGCGTTGCTCGATTGACATGATTTTTCACTAATTAAAACAAATAACATTGCGCATTTGTTTGGTTACTTTAATTGTCATTTTTGTCAAACTTAATATTTTTAGGTATCAAAACGCTGTAATATATGCATTATTTAAGGCATATTTGACACATGATTGCTATTATAAGCGCATTATCTCAAAATTCACTTTTAAAACAATTTAAAACTAATCAAAATTAAATCATATTGGAAATATAGAGTACAATCGGTTAAAAATACCTACTGAAATAACAAAAAAAAATCATAAAACAAAACAATTGTTTCCCTTTAGTTCATTGGTAAATGTAAATGTAAATTGGAAAAAAAAAGGAAAAAAAAAAAAAAAAAAAGAAAGAAAGAAAGAAAGAAAGAAAGAAAAAGAAAGAAAAAAGAAAGAAAGAAAGAAAGAAAGAAAGAAAGAAAGAAAGAAAGAAAGAAAGAAAGACAAAAAGAAAAAAAAAGAAAGAAAGAAAAACAGCATTACATGGATTCGAACTCGCGATCTCTGGGGCGAGAAGCAAAGCCAGTAACTATATGCCACCTGGAGACTGATGACAATTGCACTCGATTTCAGCGTATTTAATGCTATCATTGCAATGCTACTGTATTGTGTTATTGAGCTTCGATCTAATGAATTCATTCATTAAAACTCATGTTTTGGTCGTATTCAGCATTTATCTAACGTATATTTTGAATATACACGGTCACATTATACATACCTTCCTAACTTTGATATGTTTATTGGTAATTATTCCTACATTTAAGCCAAATGAGCACGGTCTACCATAATGTTAAATAAATATATATTAACTTTTAAGTTATATTATTCTGGTAGACCGTTATTGCGTCATTAATTCTTGTTATCCTTGTTATAAATAAATTCGCATGAATAACAACAGCTCAACCATGGTGTAGTGGTTTGCGTACTGCCTTATGATCATGAGGGCTACGGTTCGAAGCTCATTGTCGCCGATATGTATCCTTTTAAATCCTGCTCTTTATCGTCGTATTATTAAAATAAAAATAATAAGAACATTTAAAATGTGTAATTGTATATAATTGTATATACACTTTTTTGCATGGCATTGTTACGTTGAATTAGCGTGTCTGTGATGGGTAGTTGAAGGCCTATATTAAAGGGTTTAACGTGCATTCCGATAATAGCATTTGAAATAGGGTAATGAGTTTGAAAGATCAATGATGAGACAAACATCATGATTCTGCTCTATTTATTTCTATATTTTCTTAATTTCTTATTTGGTTTGCTTTTATTATGTTTGTAAATTCTTCAAAAGTAGTCTTTATATTTTTACTCTAATATAAGCAATCAACGTTTCAAATATTCCTTGAAAAATGCATGCATTGCAGGGTTTGATATTCAAAAAATGTTTATTTTAATAAATTTTTTAAAAATTGGCTAATCATGTAATGCATCATGAAATTATCTTGACATCACTGAAAAAATTATGAAAATCGAGCAACGCGTTCGAGAGTTATGGCGATTTTATTGATATTAATAGATTATTTTTCGCATCCCTATACAATCAAGTGCAAATTTGCTGGGACACTTTCATAGTTCAATGACCCTCCCGCACCCCTTATTCAATGTTGTATACCAAACGCCTCATTTTTAAATGGCCTATATTTTTGCTCCAACATTGGTTGGTGGGGAGGAGGATTCGAAATAGGTTGGAAACTATACAAATAAAATATCACATGGTGAACTTCATATGACCGGTTTTATTGAACAGAGGGCGCGAAATATGAACAAGTGTCCCAGGAAATTTGCACTTGATTGTATTGAAGAAGACAAAAATAATCTATTACTTTCAGTAAAATTACCATAACTCGCAAACGCGTTGCTCGATTATTTATGATTTTTCACTAATTAAAACAAATAACATTGCGCATTTGTTTGGTTACTTTAATTGTCATTTTTGTCAAACTTAATATTTTTAGGTATCAAAACGCTGTAATATATGCATTATTTAAGGCATATTTGACACATGATTGCTATTATAAGCGCATTATCTCAAAATTCACTTTTAAAACAATTTAAAACTAATCAAAATTAAATCATATTGGAAATATAGAGTACAATCGGTTAAAAATACCTACTGAAATAACAAAAAAAATCATAAAACAAAACAATTGTTTCCCTTTAGTTCATTGGTAAATGTAAATGTAAATTGGTAACATAAAGGAAAAAGAAAGAAAAAAAAAGAAAGAAAGAAAGAAAAGAAAGAAAAAAAGAAAGAAAAAAGAAAGAAAGAAAGAAAGAAAGAAAGAAAGAAAGAAAGAAAGAAAGAAAGAAAGACAAAAAGAATAAAAAAGAAAGAAAGAAAAACAGCATTACATGGATTCGAACTCGCGATCTCTGGGGCGAGAAGCAAAGCCAGTAACTATATGCCACCTGGAGACTGATGACAATTGCACTCGATTTCAGCGTATTTAATGCTATCATTGCAATGCTACTGTATTGTGTTATTGAGCTTCGATCTAATGAATTCATTCATTAAAACTCATGTTTTGGTCGTATTCAGCATTTATCTAACGTATATTTTGAATATACACGGTCACATTATACATACCTTCCTAACTTTGATATGTTTATTGGTAATTATTCCTACATTTAAGCCAAATGAGCACGGTCTACCATAATGTTAAATAAATATATATTAACTTTTAAGTTATATTATTCTGGTAGACCGTTATTGCGTCATTAATTCTTGTTATCCTTGTTATAAATAAATTCGCATGAATAACAACAGCTCAACCATGGTGTAGTGGTTTGCGTACTGCCTTATGATCATGAGGGCTACGGTTCGAAGCTCATTGTCGCCGATATGTATCCTTTTAAATCCTGCTCTTTATCTCTTTTTATTTTTGAATACCAATAATAAGCACATTTAAAATGTGTAATTGTATATAATTGTATATACACTTTTTGGCATAGCATTGTTACGTTGAATTAGCGTGTCTGTGATGGGTAGTTGAAGGCCTATATTAAAGGGTTTAACGTGCATTCCGATAATAGCATTTGAAATAGGGTAATGAGTTTGAAAGATCAATGATGAGACAAACATCATGATTCTGCTCTATTTATTTCTATATTTTCTTAATTTCTTATTTGGTTTGCTTTTATTATGTTTGTAAATTCTTCCAAAGGAGAATTTATATGTCCACTCTAATATAAGCAATCAATGTGTCAAATATTCCTTGAAAAATGCATGCATTGCAGGGTTTGATATTCAAAAAATGTTTATTTTAATAAATTTTTTAAAAATTGGCTAATCATGTAATGCATCATGAAATTATCTTGACATCACTGAAAAAATTATGAAAATCGAGCAACGCGTTCGAGAGTTATGGCGATTTTATTGATATTAATAGATTATTTTTCGCATCCCTATACAATCAAGTGCAAATTTGCTGGGACACTTTCATAGTTCAATGACCCTCCCCGCACCCTTATTCAATGTTGTATACCAAACGCCTCATTTTTTAAATGGCCTATATTTTTGCTCCAACATTGGTTGGTGGGGAGGAGGATTCGAAATAGGTTGGAAACTATACAAATAAAATATCACATGGTGAACTTCATATGACCGGTTTTATTGAACAGAGGGCGCGAAATATGAACAAGTGTCCCAGGAAATTTGCACTTGATTGTATTGAAGAAGACAAAAATAATCTATTACTTTCAGTAAAATTACCATAACTCGCAAACGCGTTAACTCGATTGACATGATTTTTCACTAATTAAAACAAATAACATTGCGCATTTGTTTGGTTACTTTAATTGTCATTTTTGTCAAACTTAATATTTTTAGGTATCAAAACGCTGTAATATATGCATTATTTAAGGCATATTTGACACATGATTGCTATTATAAGCGCATTATCTCAAAATTCACTTTTAAAACAATTTAAAACTAATCAAAATTAAATCATATTGGAAATATAGAGTACAATCGGTTAAAAATACCTACTGAAATAACAAAAAAAATCATAAAACAAAACAATTGTTTCCCTTTAGTTCATTGGTAAATGTAAATGTAAATTGGTAACATAAAGGAAAAAAAAAAGAAAAAAGAAAGAAAAAGAAAGAAAGAAAGAAAGAAAAGAAAGAAAAGAAAAAAGAAAGAAAGAAAGAAAGAAAGAAAAGAAAGAAAGAAAGAAAGAAAGAAAGAAAGACAAAAGAATAAAAAAGAAAGAAAGAAAAACAGCATTACATGGATTCGAACTCGCGATCTCTGGGGCGAGAAGCAAAGCCAGTAACTATATGCCACCTGGAGACTGATGACAATTGCACTCGATTTCAGCGTATTTAATGCTATCATTGCAATGCTACTGTATTGTGTTATTGAGCTTCGATCTAATGAATTCATTCATTAAAACTCATGTTTTGGTCGTATTCAGCATTTATCTAACGTATATTTTGAATATACACGGTCACATTATACATACCTTCCTAACTTTGATATGTTTATTGGTAATTATTCCTACATTTAAGCCAAATGAGCACGGTCTACCATAATGTTAAATAAATATATATTAACTTTTAAGTTATATTATTCTGGTAGACCGTTATTGCGTCATTAATTCTTGTTATCCTTGTTATAAATAAATTCGCATGAATAACAACAGCTCAACCATGGTGTAGTGGTTTGCGTACTGCCTTATGATCATGAGGGCTACGGTTCGAAGCTCATTGTCGCCGATATGTATCCTTTTAAATCCTGCTCTTTATCTCTTTTTTATTTTTGAATACCAATAATAAGCACATTTAAAATGTGTAATTGTATATAATTGTATATACACTTTTTGGCATAGCATTGTTACGTTGAATTAGCGTGTCTGTGATGGGTAGTTGAAGGCCTATATTAAAGGGTTTAACGTGCATTCCGATAATAGCATTTGAAATAGGGTAATGAGTTTGAAAGATCAATGATGAGACAAACATCATGATTCTGCTCTATTTATTTCTATATTTTCTTAATTTCTTATTTGGTTTGCTTTTATTATGTTTGTAAATCTTCCAAAGGAGAATTTATATGTCCACTCTAATATAAGCAATCAATGTGTCAAATATTCCTTGAAAAATGCATGCATTGCAGGGTTTGATATTCAAAAAAATGTTTATTTTAATAAATTTTTTAAAAATTGGCTAATCATGTAATGCATCATGAAATTATCTTGACATCACTGAAAAAATTATGAAAATCGAGCAACGCGTTCGAGAGTTATGGCGATTTTATTGATATTAATAGATTATTTTTCGCATCCCTATACAATCAAGTGCAAATTTGCTGGGACACTTTCATAGTTCAATGACCCTCCCGCACCCCTTATTCAATGTTGTATACCAAACGCCTCATTTTTTAAATGGCCTATATTTTTGCTCCAACATTGGTTGGTGGGGAGGAGGATTCGAAATAGGTTGGAAACTATACAAATAAAATATCACATGGTGAACTTCATATGACCGGTTTTATTGAACAGAGGGCGCGAAATATGAACAAGTGTCCCAGGAAATTTGCACTTGATTGTATTGAAGAAGACAAAAATAATCTATTACTTTCAGTAAAATTACCATAACTCGCAAACGCGTTAACTCGATTGTTATATGATTTTTCACTAATTAAAACAAATAACATTGCGCATTTGTTTGGTTACTTTAATTGTCATTTTTGTCAAACTTAATATTTTTAGGTATCAAAACGCTGTAATATATGCATTATTTAAGGCATATTTGACACATGATTGCTATTATAAGCGCATTATCTCAAAATTCACTTTTAAAACAATTTAAAACTAATCAAAATTAAATCATATTGGAAATATAGAGTACAATCGGTTAAAAATACCTACTGAAATAACAAAAAAAATCATAAAACAAAACAATTGTTTCCCTTTAGTTCATTGGTAAATGTAAATGTAAATTGGTAACATAAAGGAAAAAAAGAAAAAAAAAAGAAAGAAAGAAAGAAAGAAAGAAAAAGAAAGAAAGAAAGAAAGAAAGAAAGAAAGAAAGAAAGAAAGAAAAGAAAGAAAGAAAGAAAGAAAGACAAAAAGAATAAAAAAAAAGAAAGAAAGAAAAACAGCATTACATGGATTCGAACTCGCGATCTCTGGGGCGAGAAGCAAAGCCAGTAACTATATGCCACCTGGAGACTGATGACAATTGCACTCGATTTCAGCGTATTTAATGCTATCATTGCAATGCTACTGTATTGTGTTATTGAGCTTCGATCTAATGAATTCATTCATTAAAACTCATGTTTTGGTCGTATTCAGCATTTATCTAACGTATATTTTGAATATACACGGTCACATTATACATACCTTCCTAACTTTGATATGTTTATTGGTAATTATTCCTACATTTAAGCCAAATGAGCACGGTCTACCATAATGTTAAATAAATATATATTAACTTTTAAGTTATATTATTCTGGTAGACCGTTATTGCGTCATTAATTCTTGTTATCCTTGTTATAAATAAATTCGCATGAATAACAACAGCTCAACCATGGTGTAGTGGTTTGCGTACTGCCTTATGATCATGAGGGCTACGGTTCGAAGCTCATTGTCGCCGATATGTATCCTTTTAAATCCTGCTCTTTATCTCTTTTTATTTTTGAATACCAATAATAAGCACATTTAAAATGTGTAATTGTATATAATTGTATATACACTTTTTTTTTTGTTTTTTTTACGTTGAATTAGCGTGTCTGTGATGGGTAGTTGAAGGCCTATATTAAAGGGTTTAACGTGCATTCCGATAATAGCATTTGAAATAGGGTAATGAGTTTGAAAGATCAATGATGAGACAAACATCATGATTCTGCTCTATTTATTTCTATATTTTCTTAATTTCTTATTTGGTTTGCTTTTATTATGTTTGTAAATTCTTCCAAAGGAGAATTTATATGTCCACTCTAATATAAGCAATCAATGTGTCAAATATTCCTTGAAAAATGCATGCATTGCAGGGTTTGATATTCAAAAAATGTTTATTTTAATAAATTTTTTAAAAATTGGCTAATCATGTAATGCATCATGAAATTATCTTGACATCACTGAAAAAATTATGAAAATCGAGCAACGCGTTCGAGAGTTATGGCGATTTTATTGATATTAATAGATTATTTTTCGCATCCCTATACAATCAAGTGCAAATTTGCTGGGACACTTTCATAGTTCAATGACCCTCCCGCACCCTTATTCAATGTTGTATACCAAACGCCTCATTTTTTAAATGGCCTATATTTTTGCTCCAACATTGGTTGGTGGGGGAGGAGGATTCGAAATAGGTTGGAAACTATACAAATAAAATATCACATGGTGAACTTCATATGACCGGTTTTATTGAACAGAGGGCGCGAAATATGAACAAGTGTCCCAGGAAATTTGCACTTGATTGTATTGAAGAAGACAAAAATAATCTATTACTTTCAGTAAAATTACCATAACTCGCAAACGCGTTAACTCGATTGATTATGATTTTTCACTAATTAAAACAAATAACATTGCGCATTTGTTTGGTTACTTTAATTGTCATTTTTGTCAAACTTAATATTTTAGGTATCAAAACGCTGTAATATATGCATTATTTAAGGCATATTTGACACATGATTGCTATTATAAGCGCATTATCTCAAAATTCACTTTTAAAACAATTTAAAACTAATCAAAATTAAATCATATTGGAAATATAGAGTACAATCGGTTAAAAATACCTACTGAAATAACAAAAAAAATCATAAAACAAAACAATTGTTTCCCTTTAGTTCATTGGTAAATGTAAATGTAAATTGGTAACATAAAGGAAAAAAGAAAAAAAAAAGAAAGAAAGAAAGAAAGAAAAAAAGAAAGAAAAAAAGAAAAAACGCAAGATAGATAGTAACAAAAAAAGAAAGAAAGAAAGAAAGAAGAAAAAAAGAAAGAAAGAAAAACAAAATAACATAGATACTAACTCGCAATCTCTGGGGCGAGAAGCAAAGCCAGTAACTATATGCCACCTGGAGACTGATGAAATTGCACTCGATTTCAGCGTATTTAATGCTATCATTGCAATGCTACTGTATTGTGTTATTGAGCTTCGATCTAATGAATTCATTCATTAAAACTCATGTTTTGGTCGTATTCAGCATTTATCTAACGTATATTTTGAATATACACGGTCACATTATACATACCTTCCTAACTTTGATATGTTTATTGGTAATTATTCCTACATTTAAGCCAAATGAGCACGGTCTACCATAATGTTAAATAAATATATATTAACTTTTAAGTTATATTATTCTGGTAGACCGTTATTGCGTCATTAATTCTTGTTATCCTTGTTATAAATAAATTCGCATGAATAACAACAGCTCAACCATGGTGTAGTGGTTTGCGTACTGCCTTATGATCATGAGGGCTACGGTTCGAAGCTCATTGTCGCCGATATGTATCCTTTTAAATCCTGCTCTTTATCTCTTTTTTATTTTGAATACCAATAATAAGCACATTTAAAATGTGTAATTGTATATAATTGTATATACACTTTTTGGCATGGCATTGTTACGTTGAATTAGCGTGTCTGTGATGGGTAGTTGAAGGCCTATATTAAAGGGTTTAACGTGCATTCCGATAATAGCATTTGAAATAGGGTAATGAGTTTGAAAGATCAATGATGAGACAAACATCATGATTCTGCTCTATTTATTTCTATATTTTCTTAATTTCTTATTTGGTTTGCTTTTATTATGTTTGTAAATTCTTCCAAAGGAGAATTTATATGTCCACTCTAATATAAGCAATCAATGTGTCAAATATTCCTTGAAAAATGCATGCATTGCAGGGTTTGATATTCAAAAAATGTTTATTTTAATAAATTTTTTAAAAATTGGCTAATCATGTAATGCATCATGAAATTATCTTGACATCACTGAAAAAATTATGAAAATCGAGCAACGCGTTCGAGAGTTATGGCGATTTTATTGATATTAATAGATTATTTTTCGCATCCCTATACAATCAAGTGCAAATTTGCTGGGACACTTTCATAGTTCAATGACCCTCCCGCACCCCTTATTCAATGTTGTATACCAAACGCCTCATTTTTTAAATGGCCTATATTTTTGCTCCAACATTGGTTGGTGGGGAGGAGGATTCGAAATAGGTTGGAAACTATACAAATAAAATATCACATGGTGAACTTCATATGACCGGTTTTATTGAACAGAGGGCGCGAAATATGAACAAGTGTCCCAGGAAATTTGCACTTGATTGTATTGAAGAAGACAAAAATAATCTATTACTTTCAGTAAAATTACCATAACTCGCAAACGCGTTGCTCGATTATTATGATTTTTCACTAATTTAAAACAAATAACATTGCGCATTTGTTTGGTTACTTTAATTGTCATTTTTGTCAAACTTAATATTTTTAGGTATCAAAACGCTGTAATATATGCATTATTTAAGGCATATTTGACACATGATTGCTATTATAAGCGCATTATCTCAAAATTCACTTTTAAAACAATTTAAAACTAATCAAAATTAAATCATATTGGAAATATAGAGTACAATCGGTTAAAAATACCTACTGAAATAACAAAAAAAATCATAAAACAAAACAATTGTTTCCCTTTAGTTCATTGGTAAATGTAAATGTAAATTGGTAACATAAAGGAAAAAAAAAAGAAAAAAAAAAAGAAAGAAAGAAAGAAAGAAAGAAAAAGAAAGAAAGAAAGAAAGAAAGAAAAGAAAGAAAGAAAGAAAGAAAGAAAGAAAGAAAGAAAGAAAGAAAGACAAAAAAGAATAAAAAAGAAAGAAAAAGAAAAACAGCATTACATGGATTCGAACTCGCGATCTCTGGGGCGAGAAGCAAAGCCAGTAACTATATGCCACCTGGAGACTGATGACAATTGCACTCGATTTCAGCGTATTTAATGCTATCATTGCAATGCTACTGTATTGTGTTATTGAGCTTCGATCTAATGAATTCATTCATTAAAACTCATGTTTTGGTCGTATTCAGCATTTATCTAACGTATATTTTGAATATACACGGTCACATTATACATACCTTCTAACTTTGATATGTTTATTGGTAATTATTCCTACATTTAAGCCAAATGAGCACGGTCTACCATAATGTTAAATAAATATATATTAACTTTTAAGTTATATTATTCTGGTAGACCGTTATTGCGTCATTAATTCTTGTTATCCTTGTTATAAATAAATTCGCATGAATAACAACAGCTCAACCATGGTGTAGTGGTTTGCGTACTGCCTTATGATCATGAGGGCTACGGTTCGAAGCTCATTGTCGCCGATATGTATCCTTTTAAATCCTGCTCTTTATCTCTTTTTATTTTGAATACCAATAATAAGCACATTTAAAATGTGTAATTGTATATAATTGTATATACACTTTTTTTTTTTTTTTTGTTACGTTGAATTAGCGTGTCTGTGATGGGTAGTTGAAGGCCTATATTAAAGGGTTTAACGTGCATTCCGATAATAGCATTTGAAATAGGGTAATGAGTTTGAAAGATCAATGATGAGACAAACATCATGATTCTGCTCTATTTATTTCTATATTTTCTTAATTTCTTATTTGGTTTGCTTTTATTATGTTTGTAAATTCTTCCAAGGAGAATTTATATGTCCACTCTAATATAAGCAATCAATGTGTCAAATATTCCTTGAAAAATGCATGCATTGCAGGGTTTGATATTCAAAAAATGTTTATTTTAATAAATTTTTTAAAATTGGCTAATCATGTAATGCATCATGAAATTATCTTGACATCACTGAAAAAATTATGAAAATCGAGCAACGCGTTCGAGAGTTATGGCGATTTTATTGATATTAATAGATTATTTTTCGCATCCCTATACAATCAAGTGCAAATTTGCTGGGACACTTTCATAGTTCAATGACCCTCCCGCACCCCTTATTCAATGTTGTATACCAAACGCCTCATTTTTTAAATGGCCTATATTTTTGCTCCAACATTGGTTGGTGGGGAGGAGGATTCGAAATAGGTTGGAAACTATACAAATAAAATATCACATGGTGAACTTCATATGACCGGTTTTATTGAACAGAGGGCGCGAAATATGAACAAGTGTCCCAGGAAATTTGCACTTGATTGTATTGAAGAAGACAAAAATAATCTATTACTTTCAGTAAAATTACCATAACTCGCAAACGCGTTAACTCGATTGACATGATTTTTCACTAATTAAAACAAATAACATTGCGCATTTGTTTGGTTACTTTAATTGTCATTTTTGTCAAACTTAATATTTTTAGGTATCAAAACGCTGTAATATATGCATTATTTAAGGCATATTTGACACATGATTGCTATTATAAGCGCATTATCTCAAAATTCACTTTTAAAACAATTTAAAACTAATCAAAATTAAATCATATTGGAAATATAGAGTACAATCGGTTAAAAATACCTACTGAAATAACAAAAAAAAATCATAAAACAAAACAATTGTTTCCCTTTAGTTCATTAGTAAATGTAAATGTAAATTGGTAAAAAGAAAAAAAAAAAGAAAGAAAAAAAAGAAAGAAAGAAAGAAAAAAAGAAAGAAAGAAAGAAAAAAGAAAGAAAGAAAGAAAGAAAGAAAAAAGAAAGAAAGAAAGAAAGAAAGACAAAAAGAATAAAAAAAGAAAGAAAGAAAAACAGCATTACATGGATTCGAACTCGCGATCTCTGGGGCGAGAAGCAAAGCCAGTAACTATATGCCACCTGGAGACTGATGACAATTGCACTCGATTTCAGCGTATTTAATGCTATCATTGCAATGCTACTGTATTGTGTTATTGAGCTTCGATCTAATGAATTCATTCATTAAAACTCATGTTTTGGTCGTATTCAGCATTTATCTAACGTATATTTTGAATATACACGGTCACATTATACATACCTTCCTAACTTTGATATGTTTATTGGTAATTATTCCTACATTTAAGCCAAATGAGCACGGTCTACCATAATGTTAAATAAATATATATTAACTTTTAAGTTATATTATTCTGGTAGACCGTTATTGCGTCATTAATTCTTGTTATCCTTGTTATAAATAAATTCGCATGAATAACAACAGCTCAACCATGGTGTAGTGGTTTGCGTACTGCCTTATGATCATGAGGGCTACGGTTCGAAGCTCATTGTCGCCGATATGTATCCTTTTAAATCCTGCTCTTTATCTCTTTTTATTTTTGAATACCAATAATAAGCACATTTAAAATGTGTAATTGTATATAATTGTATATACACTTTTTGGCATAGCATTGTTACGTTGAATTAGCGTGTCTGTGATGGGTAGTTGAAGGCCTATATTAAAGGGTTTAACGTGCATTCCGATAATAGCATTTGAAATAGGGTAATGAGTTTGAAAGATCAATGATGAGACAAACATCATGATTCTGCTCTATTTATTTCTATATTTTCTTAATTTCTTATTTGGTTTGCTTTTATTATGTTTGTAAATTCTTCCAAAGGAGAATTTATATGTCCACTCTAATATAAGCAATCAATGTGTCAAATATTCCTTGAAAAATGCATGCATTGCAGGGTTTGATATTCAAAAAATGTTTATTTTAATAAATTTTTTAAAAATTGGCTAATCATGTAATGCATCATGAAATTATCTTGACATCACTGAAAAATTATGAAAATCGAGCAACGCGTTCGAGAGTTATGGCGATTTTATTGATATTAATAGATTATTTTTCGCATCCCTATACAATCAAGTGCAAATTTGCTGGGACACTTTCATAGTTCAATGACCCTCCCGCACCCTTATTCAATGTTGTATACCAAACGCCTCATTTTTAAATGGCCTATATTTTTGCTCAACATTGGTTGGTGGGGAGGAGGATTCGAAATAGGTTGGAAACTATACAAATAAAATATCACATGGTGAACTTCATATGACCGGTTTTATTGAACAGAGGCGCGAAATATGAACAAGTGTCCCAGGGAAATTTGCACTTGATTGTATTGAAGAAGACAAAAATAATCTATTACTTTCAGTAAAATTACCATAACTCGCAAACGCGTTGCTCGATTGACTATGATTTTTCACTAATTAAAACAAATAACATTGCGCATTTGTTTGGTTACTTTAATTGTCATTTTTGTCAAACTTAATATTTTTAGGTATCAAAACGCTGTAATATATGCATTATTTAAGGCATATTTGACACATGATTGCTATTATAAGCGCATTATCTCAAAATTCACTTTTAAAACAATTTAAAACTAATCAAAATTAAATCATATTGGAAATATAGAGTACAATCGGTTAAAAATACCTACTGAAATAACAAAAAAATCATAAAACAAAACAATTGTTTCCCTTTAGTTCATTGGTAAATGTAAATGTAAATTGGTAACATAAAGGAAAAAGAAAGAAAAAAAGAAAGAAAGAAAGAAAGAAAGAAAGAAAGAAAAAGAAAAGAAAGAAAGAAAGAAAGAAAGAAAGAAAGAAAGAAAGAAAGAAAGAAAGAAAGAAAGAAAAGACAAAAAGAATAAAAAAAAAAAGAAAGAAAAACAGCATTACATGGATTCGAACTCGCGATCTCTGGGGCGAGAAGCAAAAGCCAGTAACTATATGCCACCTGGAGACTGATGACAATTGCACTCGATTTCAGCGTATTTAATGCTATCATTGCAATGCTACTGTATTGTGTTATTGAGCTTCGATCTAATGAATTCATTCATTAAAACTCATGTTTTGGTCGTATTCAGCATTTATCTAACGTATATTTTGAATATACACGGTCACATTATACATACCTTCCTAACTTTGATATGTTTATTGGTAATTATTCCTACATTTAAGCCAAATGAGCACGGTCTACCATAATGTTAAATAAATATATATTAACTTTTAAGTTATATTATTCTGGTAGACCGTTATTGCGTCATTAATTCTTGTTATCCTTGTTATAAATAAATTCGCATGAATAACAACAGCTCAACCATGGTGTAGTGGTTTGCGTACTGCCTTATGATCATGAGGGCTACGGTTCGAAGCTCATTGTCGCCGATATGTATCCTTTTAAATCCTGCTCTTTATCTTTTTTATTTTGAATACCAATAATAAGCACATTTAAAATGTGTAATTGTATATAATTGTATATACACTTTTGGCATAGCATTGTTACGTTGAATTAGCGTGTCTGTGATGGGTAGTTGAAGGCCTATATTAAAGGGTTTAACGTGCATTCCGATAATAGCATTTGAAATAGGGTAATGAGTTTGAAAGATCAATGATGAGACAAACATCATGATTCTGCTCTATTTATTTCTATATTTTCTTAATTTCTTATTTGGTTTGCTTTTATTATGTTTGTAAATTCTTCCAAAGGAGAATTTATATGTCCACTCTAATATAAGCAATCAATGTGTCAAATATTCCTTGAAAAATGCATGCATTGCAGGGTTTGATATTCAAAAAATGTTTATTTTAATAAATTTTTTAAAATTGGCTAATCATGTAATGCATCATGAAATTATCTTGACATCACTGAAAAAATTATGAAAATCGAGCAACGCGTTCGAGAGTTATGGCGATTTTATTGATATTAATAGATTATTTTTTTTTTTTTTTTATACAATCAAGTGCAAATTTGCTGGGACACTTTCATAGTTCAATGACCCTCCCGCACCCCTTATTCAATGTTGTATACCAAACGCCTCATTTTTTAAATGGCCTATATTTTTGCTCCAACATTGGTTGGTGGGGGGAGGAGGATTCGAAATAGGTTGGAAACTATACAAATAAAATATCACATGGTGAACTTCATATGACCGGTTTTATTGAACAGAGGGCGCGAAATATGAACAAGTGTCCCAGGAAATTTGCACTTGATTGTATTGAAGAAGACAAAAATAATCTATTACTTTCAGTAAAATTACCATAACTCGCAAACACGTTACTCGATTGACATGATTTTTCACTAATTAAAACAAATAACATTGCGCATTTGTTTGGTTACTTTAATTGTCATTTTTGTCAAACTTAATATTTTAGGTATCAAAACGCTGTAATATATGCATTATTTAAGGCATATTTGACACATGATTGCTATTATAAGCGCATTATCTCAAAATTCACTTTTAAAACAATTTAAAACTAATCAAAATTAAATCATATTGGAAATATAGAGTACAATCGGTTAAAAATACCTACTGAAATAACAAAAAAAATCATAAAACAAAACAATTGTTTCCCTTTAGTTCATTGGTAAATGTAAATGTAAATTGGTAACATAAAGGAAAAAGAAAAGAAAAAAAAAAAAAAAAAAAAAAAGAAAGGAAAAAAGAAAAGAAAGAAAGAAAGAAAGAAAGAGAAGAAAGAAAGAAAGAAAGATAAAGAAAGAAAGAAAGAAAGAAAGACAAAAAATAAAAAAAAAAAGAAAGAAAGAAAAAACAGCATTACATGGATTCGAACTCGCGATCTCTGGGGCGAAGCAAAGCCAGTAACTATATGCCACCTGGAGACTGATGACAATTGCACTCGATTTCAGCGTATTTAATGCTATCATTGCAATGCTACTGTATTGTGTTATTGAGCTTCGATCTAATGAATTCATTCATTAAAACTCATGTTTTGGTCGTATTCAGCATTTATCTAACGTATATTTTGAATATACACGGTCACATTATACATACCTTCCTAACTTTGATATGTTTATTGGTAATTATTCCTACATTTAAGCCAAATGAGCACGGTCTACCATAATGTTAAATAAATATATATTAACTTTTAAGTTATATTATTCTGGTAGACCGTTATTGCGTCATTAATTCTTGTTATCCTTGTTATAAATAAATTCGCATGAATAACAACAGCTCAACCATGGTGTAGTGGTTTGCGTACTGCCTTATGATCATGAGGGCTACGGTTCGAAGCTCATTGTCGCCGATATGTATCCTTTTAAATCCTGCTCTTTATCTCTTTTTTATTTTTGAATACCAATAATAAGCACATTTAAAATGTGTAATTGTATATAATTGTATATACACTTTTTTTGCATTGCATTGTTACGTTGAATTAGCGTGTCTGTGATGGGTAGTTGAAGGCCTATATTAAAGGGTTTAACGTGCATTCCGATAATAGCATTTGAAATAGGGTAATGAGTTTGAAAGATCAATGATGAGACAAACATCATGATTCTGCTCTATTCTTTCTATATTTTCTTAATTTCTTATTTGGTTTGCTTTTATTATGTTTGTAAATTCTTCAAAAGGAGAATTTATATGTCCACTCTAATATAAGCAATCAATGTGTCAAATATTCCTTGAAAAATGCATGCATTGCAGGGTTTGATATTCAAAAAAATGTTTATTTTAATAAATTTTTTAAAAATTGGCTAATCATGTAATGCATCATGAAATTATCTTGACATCACTGAAAAAATTATGAAAATCGAGCAACGCGTTCGAGAGTTATGGCGATTTTATTGATATTAATAGATTATTTTTCGCATCCCTATACAATCAAGTGCAAATTTGCTGGGACACTTTCATAGTTCAATGACCCTCCCGCACCCTTATTCAATGTTGTATACCAAACGCCTCATTTTTAAATGGCCTATATTTTGCTCCAACATTGGTTGGTGGGGAGGAGGATTCGAAATAGGTTGGAAACTATACAAATAAAATATCACATGGTGAACTTCATATGACCGGTTTTATTGAACAGAGGGCGCGAAATATGAACAAGTGTCCCAGGAAATTTGCACTTGATTGTATTGAAGAAGACAAAAATAATCTATTACTTTCAGTAAAATTACCATAACTCGCAAACGCGTTGCTCGATTGACATGATTTTTTCACTAATTTAAAACAAATAACATTGCGCATTTGTTTGGTTACTTTAATTGTCATTTTTGTCAAACTTAATATTTTTAGGTATCAAAACGCTGTAATATATGCATTATTTAAGGCATATTTGACACATGATTGCTATTATAAGCGCATTATCTCAAAATTCACTTTTAAAACAATTTAAAACTAATCAAAATTAAATCATATTGGAAATATAGAGTACAATCGGTTAAAAATACCTACTGAAATAACAAAAAAAAAATCATAAAACAAAACAATTGTTTCCCTTTAGTTCATTGGTAAATGTAAATGTAAATTGGTAACATAAAGGAAAAAGAAAGAAAAAAAAAGAAAGAAAGAAAGAAAGAAAGAAAAAAGAAAGAAAGAAAGAAAGAAAGAAAGAAAGAAAGAAAGAAAGAAAGAAAGAAAGAAAGAAAGACAAAAAGAATAAAAAAGAAAGAAAGAAAAACAGCATTACATGGATTCGAACTCGCGATCTCTGGGGCGAGAAGCAAAGCCAGTAACTATATGCCACCTGGAGACTGATGACAATTGCACTCGATTTCAGCGTATTTAATGCTATCATTGCAATGCTACTGTATTGTGTTATTGAGCTTCGATCTAATGAATTCATTCATTAAAACTCATGTTTTGGTCGTATTCAGCATTTATCTAACGTATATTTTGAATATACACGGTCACATTATACATACCTTCCTAACTTTGATATGTTTATTGGTAATTATTCCTACATTTAAGCCAAATGAGCACGGTCTACCATAATGTTAAATAAATATATATTAACTTTTAAGTTATATTATTCTGGTAGACCGTTATTGCGTCATTAATTCTTGTTATCCTTGTTATAAATAAATTCGCATGAATAACAACAGCTCAACCATGGTGTAGTGGTTTGCGTACTGCCTTATGATCATGAGGGCTACGGTTCGAAGCTCATTGTCGCCGATATGTATCCTTTTAAATCCTGCTCTTTATCTCTTTTTATTTTTGAATACCAATAATAAGCACATTTAAAATGTGTAATTGTATATAATTGTATATACACTTTTTTTTTTTTTTTTTTTACGTTGAATTAGCGTGTCTGTGATGGGTAGTTGAAGGCCTATATTAAAGGGTTTAACGTGCATTCCGATAATAGCATTTGAAATAGGGTAATGAGTTTGAAAGATCAATGATGAGACAAACATCATGATTCTGCTCTATTTATTTCTATATTTTCTTAATTTCTTATTTGGTTTGCTTTTATTATGTTTGTAAATTCTTCCAAAGGAGAATTTATATGTCCACTCTAATATAAGCAATCAATGTGTCAAATATTCCTTGAAAAATGCATGCATTGCAGGGTTTGATATTCAAAAAACTGTTTATTTTAATAAATTTTTTAAAAATTGGCTAATCATGTAATGCATCATGAAATTATCTTGACATCACTGAAAAAATTATGAAAATCGAGCAACGCGTTCGAGAGTTATGGCGATTTTATTGATATTAATAGATTATTTTTCGCATCCCTATACAATCAAGTGCAAATTTGCTGGGACACTTTCATAGTTCAATGACCCTCCCGCACCCCTTATTCAATGTTGTATACCAAACGCCTCATTTTTTAAATGGCCTATATTTTTGCTCCAACATTGGTTGGTGGGGAGGAGGATTCGAAATAGGTTGGAAACTATACAAATAAAATATCACATGGTGAACTTCATATGACCGGTTTTATTGAACAGAGGGCGCGAAATATGAACAAGTGTCCCAGGAAATTTGCACTTGATTGTATTGAAGAAGACAAAAATAATCTATTACTTTCAGTAAAATTACCATAACTCGCAAACGCGTTGCTCGATTGTTATGATTTTCACTAATTAAAACAAATAACATTGCGCATTTGTTTGGTTACTTTAATTGTCATTTTTGTCAAACTTAATATTTTAGGTATCAAAACGCTGTAATATATGCATTATTTAAGGCATATTTGACACATGATTGCTATTATAAGCGCATTATCTCAAAATTCACTTTTAAAACAATTTAAAACTAATCAAAATTAAATCATATTGGAAATATAGAGTACAATCAGTTAAAAATACCTACTGAAATAACAAAAAAAATCATAAAACAAAACAATTGTTTCCCTTTAGTTCATTGGTAAATGTAAATGTAAATTGGTAACATAAAGGAAAAAGAAAGAAAAAAAGAAAGAAAGAAAAAAAGAAAGAAAGAAAGAAAGAAAGAAAGAAAGAAAGAAAAGAAAGAAAGAAAGAAAGAAAGAAAGAAGAAAGAAAGACAAAAGAATAAAAAAGAAAAGAAAGAAAAACAGCATTACATGGATTCGAACTCGCGATCTCTGGGGCGAGAAGCAAAAGCCAGTAACTATATGCCACCTGGAGACTGATGACAATTGCACTCGATTTCAGCGTATTTAATGCTATCATTGCAATGCTACTGTATTGTGTTATTGAGCTTCGATCTAATGAATTCATTCATTAAAACTCATGTTTTGGTCGTATTCAGCATTTATCTAACGTATATTTTGAATATACACGGTCACATTATACATACCTTCCTAACTTTGATATGTTTATTGGTAATTATTCCTACATTTAAGCCAAATGAGCACGGTCTACCATAATGTTAAATAAATATATATTAACTTTTAAGTTATATTATTCTGGTAGACCGTTATTGCGTCATTAATTCTTGTTATCCTTGTTATAAATAAATTCGCATGAATAACAACAGCTCAACCATGGTGTAGTGGTTTGCGTACTGCCTTATGATCATAGAGGGCTACGGTTCAGAAGCTCATTGTCGCCGATATGTATCCTTTTAAATCCTGCTCTTTATCTCTTTTTTATTTTTGAATACCAATAATAAGCACATTTAAAATGTGTAATTGTATATAATTGTATATACACTTTTTGGCATGGCATTGTTATGTTGAATTAGCGTGTCTGTGATGGGTAGTTGAAGGCCTATATTAAAGGGTTTAACG
>NW_027305728.1:0-74021 GCF_039555335.1 Amphiura filiformis | reverse complement strand
TTCGAATTCCTTGTTATTTTGCAGTCTATGCTTAGTTAATTTTCTGGATCTGATAATCAAGCAAAATATGAGTTTTGCATAACCTGCCATAACAACTGAATATGAAATATGGAAAAACTAACCAAGCCGCGAATAACACTAACCCAGAGACATTCAAATATTTTACCAAATTTTTTTATGTACACATAAACATTTATTTTTTTTTGTTATATCACATCATATGGATAATATGATAATCAAATCAAACCTGCTGGGATATCAATTGTAATTTTACCTTTTATTGGGCGCTTTTTAGTGATATAATTTTGAATATTATCTATAGCATCAGAAGCTTGCAACATGGGCTACCATATACCTACAAGTGTGTTAAAGTGTATAAGACCATGAAGAACAAATGAAAATGAGAAGATCCTATAATTTTCACAAAACGTGCTGTTTTTTTAATATTATAAACATGTGGTTGCAAATTGCATTTGCTAGTTCCTGCTAGATTATGAATGTCCCACGTCAAGAAGTCAAAATTATAGGCACCATCTAGAAATTTCAATCAACCACCAAATCTGTAAATAACAGCCTCATGGGTGATTGAATTCAGAATTTTGGCTGACTGAAACGTTAAACCAATGTCATAATGCATGCATATTGTTTTGATTGATTAACTAAAGGCCAATAGGTCAGGTGTATGCACACAAGAAAAGAAAGAAATTATTCCGAATATCACATAGTACAACAAACAATGACAAACAGTCTCAGTTTTTTGTGATTATAAATAGATTTTATTCAATGCTCCGCCACCATTTAAACTTATTTTAAACATATTCTACATGTAGAGTATACAATTTGTATCAAAATGATTGTTTTATATCAGTATGTTTTAATGGTTAGCTATGGTTATTTAAAAGCCCATTCGACTTGTTCGAATGCAACATTAGAGCCTCATTAAATTAACAGAATATTTATACACAAATTAAGCAAATCTAATGCTGCGCGTTTGTGCAGTATAATAAGTCTTGTCTAAGGCTAAAAAAGTTTGTCTCTCAACGATTTGTAAGGTAGCTTTGTGCTATGCTGTTTTGAAAACTTGACAGACATGGACAAATCATTTTTGTTTTTGCCTATTACTGGAAAAATAATGGGTATCAATTCGCTGTCGAAGTTATGTAACACTCGGATTAACTACCATAACAATTATAGATGAATACAGTTTTTGAACATGCTTGGATCTGTAATATATTTGCTTAAACTCCATAATGGCGCCTGGTTTAACTTAGCTTTCATCAGAAGCACTCTATATGCTTGTAGACAAGGTTTTACGGTATCTGATAATGCAGCTTAAAATAACGGATTATCACTTACAGGATCTCTCGATACGAACTGTATCGGTGTAATATTCATTTTTGAGTATTTAAATGCCGCAACAAAATGAAAGCTGGGTTATTTCATATGATTGCGTAATAAAGCAGCTACCACATATGTTTGAATTTCGGAAATCGACACCTCCGTTCTTGAATTATAAGAATTTGAAAATCAGAGACCCCGTTTTTCCACTCATGTTCCTGAGGTATCAACACTGAGTATTATCATGAATGGTTCATGAATAGATATTATTATGACTTTCCTGTGTTGAATTCGTGTATTAAAGGATTCAAACTGAACTATCATCGTAGAAATCTAAAGTTTCAAGAACGAAGTAGTCAGGTTTCAAAAATCAAAGAGTATGGAAGCCGTCTTGTCTTATCATTCAACTGCATACATTATTCACTTGCTTGGTTCAGTAATTAAAATACTCAACAATTACAAGTTACACTTGACAGTTCTTTCAGAGACACCGTGTATCTGGTTCCATGGTTGTCTCATTATCAAATATTTATTTTCTATAAACCCTCTTAATATTTCAAAACCAAATCTAACATTAATATAATGTATTCCACAATCAGATTCCACAAACTAACCCTTACTAAGATCCTTATCAATTCATGCCACATGACGTTTGATAATATTTTTTACTTTGAACATGATTGACAGAAAGCAATACAGTTTAATAATAGGTTGTGTAATATCACACTTGTGTAAAGCGAAATCGGGCTTATTCTATTCTATTCTATTCTATTCTATTCTATTCTATTCTCTTCTATTCTGTTCTATTGTACTCCACTCTATTCTATTCTATTCACATAGTATTTTTGTATAATTATATAGCAAATTTAATTCCCGTTTTATATTCTTCTGTATCTACCTTATACAGACTTGACATTGAGTATGGAATATTTCTTCACAAAGTGCCAAGACTAGTTGAAAGAGCTCTGCATAAACCGCATGGGCTAAGTAATAATTGGGGTGTGTCGGTAGATGTAAAATAATTGTTTGATATAAAATGTGCTTTCCATGAGTTTACATTGTGGTGCATTTGCCTAAAATTATAAAATTCTATAATTATCCTCTGCTATACTGTTGTATTCTATACTAGTTTATTATATTCTACATAATTCTAAGGATATTCTATTCTATTTCATTCCATGATTTTCTATTCTTCTAAATCCACATAATATACTTATTTTAACATTTCATTCCATGCAATTCTTTTATTAAAAAAATATATTCCATTCTATTATATATGCTATGATATGCTATACCATTATATTCTAGTTATCATGGTTATATTCATTTCATTCCACTCTTCTATATCTTTCTTATAGTAGTTTTTTCTACGCATAGGCCGACATAATAATAACATCAGACAACATTACAGATGAATTAGACTAATTTTATACAATATGATTTATATATTTTACGAACAAAATGTCGTCATAAGATATGGTTTGTGGGTAGCTTAATTATACTTTTTGTACACTTTGTTTTGGTCACTTTTATTGACAAATTTCGGAGTAACTAAATAGATCACTACACTGTGTACTTTTGTGTTATATGTAAATATTCGCGGTTCCAAAATTGTAACATATTCCAGGTTTGTCCCCGGCAAATTCACCGTGACCTTTCCAGCAATAAACCCGCTTAGTGAAAATTAAACCGATATATGCCGTACTAAACCATTATAGTAATCTAATGTCCAATACAAATTTATTACCACGTGATAATATTAATCCAATGAGCGATCGAATTGTCCGCTACGGTCGACTAATCCAATCGATAATGACGCTATTGATATGTACAAGCGAAGCTCCACTGAACATTATGACCATATTTTTCCATTGTACATGTACTCATAAACATTTCATATATTCAGTATTTGTATTCTATTCTATTTTATTCTATTCTATTCTATTCTATTCTATTCTATTCTATTCTATTCTATTCTATTCTATTCTATTCTATATGCTATGCTATATGCTATGATATACACGTATGCTATGCTATATGCTATGCTATATGCTATATGCTCTGAAATTATTCTATTCTATCTTATATTCATTCATTCCATTCTATACTATATCTTTCTTACTAGTTAATTTATATTCTACTCCGACATAATTATAACACCAGGCAACATTTAAACGTGATTATAATTACTACTAATTTGATACCGACTCATGATTTACATTTTTATACAGATCATGATTTGTCATAAGATGTTGTATACATGATGGTTATTTATAATTTTTGTACACTTTGTTTGTTCAAAGCTAGAGAGACATATCTGGCTGCAGCAGATCACCAGTTATTACGCTGTGTACTTTGTGTTAAATGTATAATTCACATTTCACAATAAAGGATAAGCATATACACCACTGTTGTTTCACACCATAGGACTATAAAGGATTCACAGTGTTGTACAGTCATTACAATGCCTATGCATTAGACTTTAAGGCCCCGTATCAATAGGCTGTTCCCTTGTGGCGTGTGCCCTTGTCCGTGTTCACTTGTTCCCATGTGACCTGCCACCCAGACAACGAACCTTTGTTTTGCTTAGTGGCCGTATCCATAGGTTGTCTGTGTGGCAGGTCACATGGGAAAAAGTGAACACGGAACAAGGGCACACGCCACAAGGGAACAGTCTATGGATACGAGGCCTAAGAGCCACTACCAGTACGACCAGAGGTGTACCGTCAGTACCGACCGGGTAGCGCAAGTTGCCTCCTCGTCTGGCTCAAGGTTGTCTGGTGCATTTTACGTGTTTTAGGCCACAATTCGTCAGCTGAATGCAAGAAGGTAGTAACTACTTTCTTATAACTATGCAATTACGACCTTCTTACAGACAGATGACGAATTGTCCTAATTTGTGGCCATTTTTTATAAATTGCAAATTGTCGCGCGCTTCGTCCTGGTAAAGTCATTTTAATAGCGGGTCAGTGGGACGGTTTGGAGATGTTGCCCGTACCCTGGGCTCACTACGAAATCCGTGCGCGTTTTGCGCGGAAGGCATTAACTCTAGACGTCTGCCCTTAAATGTCTAAGTCTTAACAGAGCTTGTGAGTTGTTGTCCTTCAACCAATCTGGACATCTTCTCTGCTCAATTGGCGTACAATAATTCCTTATAGTTGTATTTTATTCGTTTCTTCAATTTCTCAAGAGATGTGAACAGTTGTTTTAAGCAATTTTAGGTACAGGCTGTAGAATACAGCGGAAGACATTGGACGATTGTATAAATGCAAGATAAACTATAACGGTTTAAGCATCCCATTACCATTATGTTTAACTTGAATTGTAATCCTGGTTTTTAATTATCTCAACTGTAAACATATGTAGTATATATTTGATATTCATCAAAGTCATTTACTGCTCGTTTGGTTTGCTTTGCCATGGCCACACTTGGTCTTTTTGATACTTACTCTTCTTCAAATAGTTTCTCAAAAGCCACCTCAAACTCGAAGCGTGTTCTGGCATCCATGTTGCATTTATAAGTAGCCTCAAGATCGTTGTAGAAGGCGTTCTTATCTTCGCAGTATTTGCTATACCATTTTTCCAGATGTCTGCCCGTAAATGTCTTGAAGGCTTTACAGAGTATAGTGAGTTCCTTGTTATTCTTCAGCCAATCTTGGACATCTTCTGTCTCCCATTTACGTACAAGCTTCTTCGCCTGTCTGCTACCCTTTTCTGTGGATTTTCCAGGAGTGCCTTGGACCTCTTGTAGGGTAGGGTGCATTGGTCCTGTATCGAAAAAAGTATACAAAACGGAAACAATTATTACAAACTGATTCCTTTACTTATCGATCGATATCAGTGCACATAATTAGTCATAGAAGTAAAACAGATTTGTTCACATATTGTTTGCAAGTGCCACGAAATTGACCTTGAATACAATAAAATATTGTTAAGTCCAAGGTTGATAAAAAGGGGAGAATATGCTCTTCCCCTGTTACGCAATGTACTTTAGAACGGACTGACCACCGACTTTATCAACGTCATATCTGCAAGACTTCCCGCCATCTTAGCGTCTAATTGATTTAGTGACGTGATCTCATGGTAGAGCTTAGTGATGTTAAGATTATTTACGTTTTACTCAATAGTACTTTTACCACTGACCTTCAACTTCGTCAACGTCATTACCAAGAGCAGATTGTATAGATGCACAAATTCGAGGCATTTTGGATTCTAACTGACTTGGTGACGTGATATCATGATATAGGGTGGTGAGGCCAATGGGTCCCAACCAGCCGTCAGGTTTATACTCTTTTTCTAGAAGTAGTGGAACGATGGGTTTCTTCAATGCAAACGCGTATTCCGCCTCTACGGATTAACAATATGACATTAAAAAATAATGGTTTTCAATATGTTTGTGATTACAAATGAAGGCATAAGAGAAAGATTTATTTATTTTATTACCATTTTAACCATCCCAGCAAAAAGATTCGAGCCAGGTATACCAACTTGGTGTGGGGAACAAAGACAAAGACAAGAAAAAAACCTAATGCAGTATGTAAACCAGAATGGTGTACATGCACTGTTACGTCTGCATTAGAAAAAATCCAAATCAGAGATGGTAGACAAAGTTAACAAAAATACAACCCACGTTTCGAGCAGATAAACTGCTCTTCTTCAGGGACATACAAGAAAATATAAAAGCAAACGTCGGGTTATATAAAGGACATACGGGGTATAAAACGTTTTCATAACATTAAAAAACATTTACTGATAACCTAATGTAAATATTCTAACTTAATATTATTAAGTGTTAACAAAATATTTGACAACAAATATTTGCAAAATATATTTTACAATAACAATATTACATTTTGAAAACATTTTAGAAATATAGTTGTAGTGTGTTTTCGTACATAACGTTTTAAAACGTTTCCATGACACTTATATAACCCGACATTTTAATGTTATTAAAACGTTTTTGTCTAAATCGAAATCCAAAATATAACATGTTTAAAACGTTTTAAAAACATTTTTGTGTCAGCCAATACAGCTAAGGTTAAAAAATTATTAATGTAATTGTCATTGAACTCGAAAAGAAACATAGGAGAAACCAATATTGTGTGGTGGTCATGTTCTATACCAACCTAGAGCTAGAGATCATTTGGTTTATTTATAAAGAATATCCTCTATGGGATTTCTTAATTATCTCATACCAAAGAAAAATGCCTCTGACAACAGACATAAACATAATCTGCGCGTATTTAAAGGCACAGTATTTCTCATGACGTTATTATCATTAATAATTTAAATATGTTTGACTCCATGGTAAAATGCCCCCTGACCATTCGTTAGATGTGTTACAAAAATGCCCCAGAGGAGGTTTTTAATTTGTAAATACGGTAATGTAGAAAAAGTATGAATTATAAGGGAATAGCATGACTTCTACTTGTATTGTAATCAAATGTAGTTGAGTATTCTTTATATTACCTGCTCGACAATTAGTACTTCTCTTGTATTTTTCGGACATACATATAAGCACAAGCGATGATGTTACTACAGCTTTTGACATTGCACCCAGCAGACTGCCATCTGTTATAAATAGGGGGAACGAGAAAATATCTTATGAAAGTTATAGCCATGAGATTTTAGAAAGAGATTTCCGTGGGTGATTTCTGCCTAAGTTGCAATGATTTATATTTCATTTTTCGCCATATTCCTCTTTTTCTCCCACATCCATCATTTTTTAAATTTTGAGAGTCATTTCCAATAAAGAGCACACACTTTCTGCATCCCTGCGATGGGAATATCACAGAAACATCTTACTTATTCCTGCTATAATATATTGACGCACCCTCACCATATCCACCATCATCATATTTGGTAAAAAAGCTATTTATATAATTATATTTATCCTTAATTTGTAATAAAGCTATAAAAGCAGCAATAAGATGCCATGCCATTTGCCATGGTGTCTTTCTTTTGGTCGATTTATTTTTGTTATGAAATATCAAAAAACAACTGTAGATACTTTTAAGACGTACCCATGTGCGTGATATCCATCCACACTTGGTATCCGGCGTTCACCAAATTATCTCTCAGTCTTATTGTCGTGTCCTGGTTATCCCATTGGTAGCTTATCATTAATTGTTGACCCTTTCTGGATGAAGCAGACTTTGCAGGATGCGAGATGGCATCTTCGTAACTTGGCGGCGCTTCTTTTAATTGACTCGATGCAGGTTTCGTACTTGTAAGATGACCTTTGATTTGCGCCAGAGCATTGGCACAGATCTCTTGTAAATTTTGGTTGTCGGACATTGCCAATTTGTCCAGTGCTGAAATTATACAAAAGAATATAAGCTACTTAAGAAATCTGTATTTTCACAGAATGCTTTCAAATAGATCATTATTATGCGTATCCCATCAACAACATACAGTGTTACCGTAATGTTTTACATTACCTACCTTTAACCGACGTCTGTAGTTCCTTGGATGTCCTGATCTTGTCTATAAATGCCAAATTCCATAGAGCTTGTACGGCTTCACGCTGATCGTATTCAGAGAAATCATTACCTAGCATTCGAGTGAACACAGGAATCCCTCCGTGCTTTGCGATTTCTGTCTTGATTGTATCATTAACAGCTAGCATATTTAGCCCTCGGAGAAAATTACCTGCTGAAAATTTGGAGCCCCCAACACCCGCGCGATGGTATTGGTTGGAGATGGCATCTTTCAAAAACGACAACAACACAACAACTCCGGCGTTAGTTCTCTGAAGAAGGCTACTCTCTTCCTCATCAACTATATATGTGAGAGTAAACATTGCTGTTAATTTGATAGTCATGGTTTTACAATCCAGATACCTTGTCAAGACTGAGACTGCATCCGCTTCTCGATAAATTGGCCTGCTGAGGTTTTCGGTATGTATAACAACGTTCAATAAAATAATAGATATTAGTTCGAGTGGGCCTTCCCCACCACTATACTCATTTCTGTGCGTTTCCATAGCTTGCAGCATCAAACGTATGCAGCCGCCTTCTACCATCTCTTTCGCAACCTCAGCAGATATTGTTATGATGTGGGAATACATTGTAAGGATCTGCCAAAGTGCATTATACTCGTATACGTATTCTTCACCAGTATTTGTGACGAAACCTGACAGTGATGGCCAAATCTGTTTAAAAAACTTGCCCAAATTAAATTGGGTTACATGTTTGACAAGAGCTTTCTCTTTATCAAGTTGATCACGAATGCTCTCCAAGACTCGATTAATGGCCAAAGCAGCTTTGCATACCTCGTATAAACCGACAGACGAAGTGTAATCCGCGGACTTTTGTAGGTACTCAATGTTTTTTGTTACCTTCGCTTTCAGCTCTTCTATAGACATCTTGCGTCTGGACTTGATAACCTGTCATATAAAAATAAAAGATGAGAAAAATGTTTTTAGAAGACTGTAAAGGATATCGAAGTCAAATATTTCAATTTGATATTGGATTGCGATAAACGTCATTTCTGATTATGATTGTAATCGCAGTATCTAAAACAGTTAGTGCAATACTTTTGCTCCTTAGTTATTTTTAGTTAGCATAAAACAAAATATTGTCCTTTTTACATTATGACTTTTCATTAAGGAAAATAAACAAATTTACAAATAAAAAATGCATAGGGTTTAATTTTTCAGGGATAGGAGTAAAAGTTGGACGATGGTTAGCGCTACATAGGATAAGGAAAACATACTATCACTATGGTTAGGATTAGCCTATAAAAGAGGGTTAGATTAAAGGCTGGGTGTCACCCATCATGCTAGTTGATAATGCTTCAACAACTATAATTATATTGTTTGCTGCAGGATTTCAATATCCATGGTTGCACATAGTTGATATTGTATCTAGTTTAAGCCCTGAACGTTGCTTGTCATGTCATCATTAAAGTGATCCCACAGACTAATTGTGTAATATTTAAACACATTTAGTGACGCTAATAAAATATGGCTGTCATATTCGGCTGTGACAGTGAGAGGGTTACATCATACCATCAAAGGCGTCTTTAGCTTTGCTGACGCTTTCAGCAATACATGTATACGTACAGTGAGAACTTGTTACATTAAAAAAACACTGTTATCTCACCTGAATAATTGCAACCCTAGACTCATGGATACAGCATGGTCATTATGGTTTCCGTCAATACACGCCTACTGATAATCTGAAGTATATAATCAAACATTTAATCACACTATGCAACTCTTAGGTTCAATCTAAGGATGATTTTACTTCTTACAATATGTCCTTCAATCATGAACGTAGACCAGTCTGATGCTGTAATACATGCAAGTTTTCTCAAAAGAGAGAACTTTTACAAAATAATAAAAAACAAGATAAAACGAAAATATCTTCGAAGTATTCAACCTATGGTATTTGCCATAAATGAACAGTTGTGATACTGAAATACCTGGTTTCTTCTCTGAATCGTTGACCTAGAACCGAAGTAAATAAATACTTTCATTTTGCACAATTAGTTTTTTAAGTATTAACAATGTTGGCAGCATTTTTAAATGTGGTAGCATTTTTAAAAGCAGATCAAGACCTGCAAGAAATCATATAATAATGCGCTGTCCATTATATGTGAAAGGAACCTCTGTCCGTTTGAAAAGCAAGATCATATTAAAAAAGTTTTAGAACCACACACTGTTCAAATCTAAGTACAAGTATCTATTCTCTATGTTTGTGTCATGGTTGCCTCGTGAACATTTTGGAATAATTGTAGAGGAATAAAATAAACTTAGTTTATCTCAAGATATACTGGATTGTTTATCAGGTGACAGAAATTGCTTCTTGAAGCGCCCCACCAACCTCAGACTTGATACCTTAACAGTGCTACACATTTTAAACGACATAAGGCAGTTTTTAATTGCACCTACGAATTTCTTCCACTCATAAGGCGATATGACAAATGAAGGAGTTTCAGTGTTCATTTGAATAAAGTTAGCTTCCAAACTAAGTATCATTGTTATACTAATTCAATCTCATATCTGATCTAAGTATTGCAAAGGATGTTTATTTAGGGTGCTCCAAGATGCAAACTAGTAATAGGGATAACCATCAAAATTTCATGTTGCCCCTATTGCTACAAAATATTGTTTTCTGGATAGAACTCATCAATAGAAGTATTTTGGTGGTTAAATTGTCAAAATCGGTCAAAAACTTATGAATTTTCAAAGTTTCCCATTCTGACCGGTCATTGGAACGAAATAAAATGACAAGGTCCAAAAATATCAATTGGGAGCAAAATTGGCATAAGCATATATTTACCTTTATATATTTCTTTATTTTAACATATATGCAAACATGAAACAAGCATATTGTGAAAGTATCAAAGGGGTTTCTTATGAAATGGCACTTTACTAGTCAATGGCATAAATTATTTTTTCAAACCGAGGCATTGAAATCATGTATTTAGAGAACATTTTGCCAAAAATCATCCAAGATGGCCGATATGGCACAAAATCAAAATTGCAAAATCAAAGTCCACTTTTTTTTTCACAACCAAAAATTTCAATGTTATTAGGTTTAATATGACCAATTAGTAGGTTTATGCAAATTAAATCTTAAGTGTCATTGAAGGTCATTGACTCATTCACAACAATAGAGGTTATCCACTTCACTCATCATGCTCATGTGTGACTTCTAACAAAAGGTGCTGGTTCCCGTAGTATTCATCATTCAAAACAATTCAATACATGACCTTGGAGTCACCTGCATGACTTCCGCGGGCTATTTTGAAACAGTTATGGTTGCACATTCAGGTACTTCTTTTGAAAGTTCTAAACAAGGTATAGCCAGCAGCAAGTTGTATATGGTATAGGCCTAAATATAAGAAAACGTTTAGGGTTGAAATCAGGTGAAAAATACATCGAATGGGCACCACGGTTGTTTGATGTATATAGAATTGGCTTCATTATTAACTAAATGCAAACTATAGATGGCGCTATTTATCCTAAATCATATTTTTTAATTGCAAGGGATAGGTGATTAATACTGCCATTAAAACAGCTGGAATAGGTGAAACAAACAATAAGGAAATTTTATAAACATATTTTATCAAACAGCAAAAGGAATTATTTGTATTAAAAGCTTGAAAGAGTAATTTCCAGTAACTAAATAGCGCCACCAATTTTGTCATTAACAGATACATTTTATATCCAAAAAAGTTATAAAAATGCTATAAAAGTGAAAAATTTTGTAAAAGAGGGGAAATTAAAGTTGAGAATAACTCAAAAGCATATGTATACATTAGGGTGATATCACATTTAGCTGTTTAAACCTAAAATTTGATTGTACATGATGTTTTGTTTGAAAAACTAATAATTTTAATTTTATTTAACTGATAGTATAGGTATTTCCTACCCAAAATGCAAGCCTCGATTTAATCACACCTACCTTTACACTTTGCGACTCGTAGTTTCAATCTATTGTCTTAAAACCATTGGCTTCTATACATTAGGTCGGTATCATGAACGTATAGTATACAGCAGGAAATACACCACAGTACATACAAGAAAACGCTAATAATGAGACAGGTAGATCATAAAGTATGTCAAACCGAGTTTAATATCTCTTTGCAATCAACTGCATTTAACATAATGACCTTTTTTATCAAAGGGGAAACGTTACTTTTCATCAAAAAATAGACATCATATCTGATAATGATATCGATATTAAATAATCATACCAAACAAAGTAAATATTGAAGGTTACACGACACAAAGGGCATTGTTCCTTTACATGACAATAATTTGCTCCTGATTCCAGAAAAATACAGCACTAATATTTTGGTATAAAAAAATATATTATCCTGTTTTGTCTAATGAAACATAGTTTTAAAAATCCTAATCCTTTAGTTTAGTTCGAAATAACTGGCAATAAAATAAACTTATTTTGGCCATTGTTCTGGAAAGAAAGGCCAAAAAGATACAATTTTGCACAACTGTAGTCACAAATTTTACAGATTTGGTCCAAGTCTAAGCATTCAAAATCTTGTGTTTAGGCTAAGGGTTTACTCATAATTGTAATTTTTTATGTTAATTTTAATAATTGATTATAAATGATATTGGAAAATGTGTTTTCAAAAATTAGAATGAATAACTTGAAATTAAATCATTGTTGAAGTCTTGGAACTTGAATTGATTGTTACAGCAAATGGAAAACACCCTGAAACGCATGTTTTGGCCCTTATTATCAACATGTGTCCATACAGTGGCGGATTTAAGCTGTCAGCAAGTCAGCAGTTGTTTTATACCATATTGTACGCTCGTCAAATGTACACAAAGATGAAGTTGCTATCTACTGAAGATAGTAACAGTTCTGTTGACCCTTGATGTGTCCAGTCTCTAAAATCTGCCCGATTTAACATTTTAAAATAAACAATACAGCCTTAAAAGCATTCATTGCAATTGAGCAGGCCTACGGACAAGAGGCTTTCACTCAAGTATATTGAAAACTCGTTTCGTTTAGGGTCATAATCACACAGTTATTAATGATATTTTATATTATATGCATAATATTGTAGGCTTACACGACAATTTTGTTATATTATTATATTACCTATGTTGGTGTTTGCAGGTGGTCATGTGTTATAATACATGTAATACCAAATAACATCACTGAACATGTGGTACACTTCTCTCATATATATACAAGGTTTTTTCGTTGCAAATGTCATTAAGATACTTGTAATAATATGCACCAGTTTTTACTCAACATTTCAGCCTCTTTTGTAATATGTGTGATTTCAATTGACCATTCCCTAATGATCTGGAAATATTTGGCAACATTTCTTACACGCTTACTAAATTGTTAATTCATTGTGAAAATATCACTGAATTCCTGCATTGCGAGTTGAAGTGACGGTTGAAAAAGTAAAGGTACAGACACCTGTTTTTATAGGACTCAGACAATCCGGGACAAAATTGTTGGATGACTTTTAAGTTTTAGTATGTGCTTTGTAATTGATCCCCCTTTCCCTTAAGTCCTTGAATTTCGTTTCTGATGCTGAGTACCCAACACTGGGGGAGAAGGGGGAGGGGGAGGGGGAGGGATTGGGGAATAGGTATTGGTTTAAGCTCTGTGTTACAAATCAACATGTTTCCATGGTGACTGTGAGGTCATTTGAAGCTTCAAAAACACCTTGGGTGATCTAACACATTTTGTCCTGGATTGTAGAGAGCAGTTCTGCACCGTTTCGTAGTACCTGAATGATACTGCAATCCAATTATTTCTAGAAAATACCAATACTGCCACCTACGGCACTAGAAGCCAATACCAAATACAATACCAAACGCATCGACTCAAGATGGCGTAATGACTGAACACATATACAATCAGGGGATGACATATACTGTGGTGTTTCATTCTAATAAGCCTACGTGTAGGGAGTTCAGATATAGGCCTACTATAATTATACACTTTTTGGTGGGTATTTCTATAAAATACAGACTTGATATTTAGTATGGAATATTTTTTCGAAAAAATATCAAGACTGGTCTGGAAGGGACCTGCATAAACCGCACGGGCTAAATATAAATTGGGGTGTGTCGGGAGATGGTGTAAAATAAATGGCGGGTTTAGGAAGGTTGAGTTTGAGCTATGTGGGGGACACAATTTCGGACTTTATGCAGCATTGTTCTGTTATTATCAAATTTATAGGGGTTTGAGGTGATATTTCCAAAACTTTGCTAGCAATTGGTATTTATCACAGCTGAAATACACTTGCAATGTACCAAGTTTTTAAACATGGGAGGAGCTTAAAATGTGGCTTTTAAAAGTGGTACGTACTCTGAAAGTTTGATTGGCCTCCCTGAGGTCAAATGTTATAAACTGAAGGTACAAAACAATTGCGCGAGTTCTTGGTTGTCCAATGAACTCACGCTGTTTCTTTGTGTACAGTAAGTTTATAACATTTGGCCCCAGGGGCCATTTAAAATTTCTGAGTGCGTACCTCTCTTCAGTGCCATATTTTTAAAAGCTCCTCCCACTTCCAAAACTAGTAGATTACAAGTGCATTTCAGTTCTGACGAACACTTATTGGTATTTAGCTTCAGTAAATATCACCTCAAACCTCAATAAATTGATAACATCAGAATAATGTTGCTCAAATTCAGAAAAATTCAGTCTCCCAAAATCCGCCATTTTAAGCTAATTCACTACATTATGAGAACCATAAGTTAAACTAATGGAAAGCGTTATCTCAAGGACAATATTGTTCAAGGTTGCGCCGCAGGCTTACAAAGAGACAATATTGTTCAAGGTTGCGCCGCAGGCTTACAAAGAAACAATAGCAATCAAGCTTAAACTTTAAATTAGCACCCGATAGAGGGCAGGGCCTGAAGAATGAGGGAAATTATGGGGTAATATTTAACGGAATAAACTGCATAATCATATTATTTAGATTTATTCCGTTAAAAATCTTATTTTAACTTATCAAATTACTAATTTTTATATTCTATGGTGTCAAATATTTAATATGTGATCCTGTCTTCTGGAGTACAAGAGTATACTCTCACATGATACTTAATATGTGATCCTAATACAGTATCTCATATTAGTTTTCATGTTCTCCTACCCACTATGGGTGCCAGACCAGTCTTTAGAATTTTGCGAACAATTATTCCATACTAAATGTCAAGTCTGTATTACTATAAATTACAATATAGGCTATATGAAGATTAAACGGTAAATGATGTGTTTGTGTAGGCATATGTGACGTATGTGTACATATGGGGTGTGTGGGGTGGATATGTTGGTGGGTGATGGAGGTGTGGGGTTTATTTGGTTTCGCCTTAAAGATCAGATGTTCGTCCCTTTTTACTGCCTCTGAATATTCTTGCAAACGACTAGATTGATTTCGTCTTTTCCACGCACTTTTAGATTATTGCCACACTGAACGGTCATTTCCATCTTCTCGATCCCTTTTTATTGTGTTAATTCAGGCGAGAAGTTTCCGTGAACGTTATTTCTAACTATATCAAGGGTTTCACTTTGAGTGGAAGCAGAAAATATCAACTGTTTCTTTTTAAATTAATGCCATGCCAAATATCGCCTAAATGCCATACACTCATAGAAATGACTTGTTCGCCTTGTTGGCGCAATTCAAAAGGAGTAAGTTTGGACAACTCAAACATAGTGTAAAAGTTGCCAAAACAAAATTCATTAAGTTATCCGAACTTAAAAAATGCTGAAATAGCTCAAAAGTTCCGTCAACTAATCAACTTTGTTGGCATTACTTAAAAGTTGATGTAAGTCGTTGCGTCAACTTTTAAGTAATGCCAACTTAGAAAAATAAACAAGGTTCAAAGAACCAATTAGTTGAGTTATTGTAACTCAACATGTAAGTTGATGTAACTCGTTCATATTAAGTTACTGGTACTTATTGTTTTGAGTTATTCCAATTTGGTACTTTGTTACTTAATTCACGTAATTGGATCACTTTTTGCACAATTAGCAGTATTCACATATTTATTTTTGTAATCAGTGCAAAAGTTTGTATAGCACACCTCTAGAAAATTATGCTAACCTAGTTTCATTTTCTGAGTTGTAACAACTCAATAAAGTAAGTGCAAATTAGTGCAACCAACATAATGATATCGAGTCAGCGTTACTCAAATTGTACGCGTTGGCATTACTCGGAAAGTTGACGCAACGACTTACATCAACTTACTGAGTAATGCCAACGAACAATTTCTATGAGTGTAGGCTAATTGCTTTACCAGAAGAGGAGATAACGCTCAGGTCCAATCTTCCAATTCCTTGTTATTTTACAATCTATGGTTTTGATCTGATAATTAAGCAAATCAATGTGGAATTCAAATAATTTAATTTTGCTTTATCATGTTTATTGTGGCCCTATGATATTTACATGTTATTTCACAAGACCCCCTGCTGGGATCACAATTGTAATTATACTCTTTATTAACATATTGTACATGTAGGTATGTACAATCAGCATCAGAACAGAGATGTGATAGAAAAGTGGTGCCACTGAACCTACAGCCTGTCTAAAAAAAATGTGCAAATGAAAAGCGCCCTCTTTGGCATTTAGAAAATACTCTTGTGACATGATGCTTACATCAACGTCACGGGCATGGTCTTAGCTCTAAAATGCCGTTTGTTCTGTTCAATTTGCTTGTTTTAATCTCGAGATATGTTTAGTTAACGACGAAAGGGTAAAATCACAATTGTGCCACTTTTACTAGGGAAGAGGGCTTTACATGTAAACCAGTGATAGCATCAAGTTTATCAAGAGTTCCTTCGTGAAATCAAAAGAATGCATCAATTACACAATACAATTTTTTAACTGTTTTTACTGTCTTATCATGATGCAGGAATAATGATTCTCTGTTTGCACTTAAAAAAGATTAAATGATAAATAGATATTTCACATTCTGCTGTAAAATTAAATACATGTGCATGTTAATGATTTTATCGTGGTAAATACTGTTCTCTTAGTCACTTAAGACAAGTTAAAAGACAAACAAATATTGCACACTTATAATTAATTAATGGTTAATGAACGCGTATTATTTGTTGGGAGAGAAATTAGACAAAATAATGCACGCGCGCTGAATTGTTGATGCGTCTAATGCACGAGTCCCGAAGAGGGAGTGCATTAGACACATCAACATCAGCTATTGATTTACATGTACAGCTCTCTTCCCTAGTAAAAGTGGCACAATTGTGATTTTACCCTTTCGTTGTTAAATAAACATATCTCGAAATTGAAAGCAAATTGAACAGAACAAACGGCATTTGAGAACTCAGAATGCGCCCTTGACGTTGATGTAAGCATCATGTCACAACGGTATTTTCTAATTGCCAAAGAGGGCGCTTGTCACTTGCACAATACCTACACGTTTTTTGTATAGTGTGTAACAACTGCACTGGTACAAATTATCAGATCTTATAATGTTCACAAAACGTGCAGTTTTGCCACAAAATAAACATGTTATATTGAAATTTGCATATCTCTTAGGTTATGAATATTCCTCAAGTGATAAAGTTAAAATATTGATATTCTATACATTTCAGTCAACCACCTTCGCAAAATCTGTAAATGTATATTCAACTACAAACTGATTAAACTTTGTTTGACTCTATATAGAAAAGTTGGTTCGGTTGTCAAGTCTGTCTGTCTGTCTGTTGTTTTGGCTGATTCGATATGGACCACTGAGTGTCAGGGTCAGGTGTATACAATGTAGAAAAGAAAGAAATTATTCAGAAATTCAAGTTCGTTCCCAGTTCAATACTTTTAAATTAAAATTATCTGATTATACATTATACAATCCCAGGGAGGGGGGGGCAGTGGCGTAACTAGGGGGGCAACATGCCCTGGCGCCACCCTTAGGGGCGCCAAAATGAGCAATCAAACATCGATTCTGCGCCCCTCTAAGCGATGAAAGTCAAAATTTTCGCGCCTTATTTGTCCTAAATATCAAGAATTGGGATTGGCGGGGGGGCAATATGTATCCTTAGCCCTGGGCGCCACAACCCCTAGCCTACGCCACTGCTTGCGTCTAAAATATTCTCCGGGGGGGGGGGGGTGATTTGTGCCAATTTTGTTTCTTGCCGCCGTCACTTCCAACCCTAGTTACGCCACTGCGTGGGTGGGGATGGTCTCGCCCTGGTTGAATGTATTCGGGGATATTTATCCAAAAATATTCACGAGAAATGGGCACGAACATTGTACATGCATGCATGCATTGGATCGTTTCTTTTATAAAGAGAGGTAACCATGTTTACCAAAAATGTAACAATAGTCCGAGAGGCACGAGATATCCAATATTTATGTGGAATTTTATCCATTTTATGTTTTAGAAATGTACTTGTTTGTTGATTATCAATTAAAAGCAAAAGTTGTCATTTCAACAAGAAATCCTTTCTTTCTTTTTTTCTTTCTTTCTTTCTTTCTTTCTTTCTTTCTTTCTTTCTTTCTTTCTTTCTTTCTTTCTTTCTTTCTTTCTTTCTTTCTTTCTTTCTTTCTTTCTTTCTTTCTTTCTTTCTTTCTTTCTTTCTTTCTTTCTTTCTTTCTTTCTTTCTTTCTTTCTTTCTTTCTTTCTTTCTTTCTTTCTTTCTTTCTTTTTCTTTCTTTCTTTTTTTTCTTTCTTTCTTTCTTTCTTTCTTTCTTTCTTTCTTTCTTTTCTTTCTTTCTTTCTTTTTTCTTTCTTTCTTTTTCTTTCTTTCTTTCTTTCTTTCTTTCTTTCTTTCTTTCTTTCTTTCTTTCTTTCTTTCTTTCGTTCTTTCTTTCTTTCTTTCTTTCTTTCTTTCTTTCTTTTTTCTTTCTTTCTTTTTCTTTCTTTCTTTCTTTCTTTCTTTCTTTCTTTCTTTCTTTCTTTCTTTCTTTCTTTCTTTCTTTCTTTCTTTCTTTCTTTCTTTCTTTCTTTCTTTCTTTCTTTCTTTCTTTCTTTCTTTCTTTCTTTCTTTCTTTCTTTCTTCCTAGCCGTACATGTATTTTGGTGTTGGACTTTAATACACAACATCAGTCATGCAGGGGGTTCTCAGTGGTTGAAGCTGTACGGGGATTTTTGAACGATTTTCGTATTGATAGGTGCGTTTTCAGTGAAGAGCAATGCGCCCAATTGTGCGCATGTTGGCAAAAGTACCTTTAAAAGCACAAAGGCAGGTGCTTTTTGAGTGCGTTTTGCAAAAACTTTGGCATATTGATGGGTCGCAAAGAAAGCAAAAATTCAGCTTGGCACAAACCCCCAAATGCGGATAGCTTATACACGATAAGTCGCAGGGCGGATCTTCCAATTATTCCTTAAGGGGGTACTACACCCATTGATTTTTTTTTTGCATTTTTTTGCATTTTGTGAAGAAATTACAAAAAAAAATTGGACAAAGTGGTATGCAAAATGAAGGGGCAAATCTTCTTGTTTTATTGGTGGCATCGGTATCAATGTAGCTTACATGCTTTTAAAAGTAGAAGCAAAAAGGTGGTACATCACTGATGATTTAAATTCACTTCATTTTGGAAAGCTTACTATCAACGGATTTCGTTAAATGTTGGATATGTGTTGCTAACACATTAGGGAAATAAAGTTGATATGTAAAATGGGAATAAGTGGTTCCTGATTTCTTTTATGACTTCATGAACTTGGTGCTCCACAACTATCAAAAAGGAACTGGTTAAAATGCTTCTATTTTCAATGTTGAGCTATATTTTGTATTTTTAACTTGCGACATTATTTCACTGAAACTTAATTAAGCCATAGGTAACAGGTTACCACAACCATACTACAGCAATGTTGAAAAAATTGTATTTCTTGTCACCTATATACCACCATATTGGGTAGTTCTAAATTGTACTCACCATTTACATCCCAAGGTATATTAGTATATCCACCTTGCACTTCTCGATATATATCCAGTTTAAGACAGAATATCAAAATTTTGCCTCATTATGATATCACAGACACTCACATGTGTATTCAAAATTGATGCTTAAATTTTACCTGAACCAATTGACCTATAACCTGACATACGGTGACCTAATTGCCTTTTCTTCTCATAACGCCACATTATAGTATTAAATTGACTAATGACTATGCATCCATTGTATAAGTGTTTATTTAATTTATTCAGAAATTTTCTATAGAGAGTATAACAAAGGATTTAATGTATTCTATTCATGTAATCTACTTGAACATGTTGAATAGAATAAATTATAGTTTGTTATGAAACACACTTCTGAGTTACTAGTATACAGAAAACAAAAAAATATATAGGGCTAAAATGACTTACTAATCTGGTTTAAAAGCACTTTGTATGTAGATATATTTTATAAGTTCAGGACATGAGGTGATGAACATATTTATGTACTTCATAAATTTGCAAGAAAAAAAAGAAGAGGGGTACTGATGAAAATCAGGGTATTATTCCCCCTTAAGCTGTTATTTTACAGCTTATGCTTAGTTGATCCGAGTCAAGCAAAGTTAAGTCGGTATTCAAATAAAATAAAGGTATTATATCACGCATGTTTTATGAGTGACGCACAATTTGTCGAAACGACAGAATACGTGGAACACAGCGAGTATGAATAAAACCCAGTTGAACTTACTTAACCAACTTCATGGTTGAATAAATTCGGAATTTTGTTGATGCACACCATCAATGAAAAACTCCACGTCAAGGGTGTTTTATTTGGTTATTTTATTATTAAGGTCACTGGGTCACTAGGTGCATGTATACAAGAAAATAAAGAAATTATTCAGATTGTCGAGTTCATGAATTTATTCCCATTTCAAGTGTAGAAAATATAATAAAATTTATATATATTATTATTCAACACCACCAGTCACATCACTAACAATTATATTACTTTATATTGTAGACACATAAGTGCTGACCTGGCTGGCGATGGTTCAAAATGAATGATATCCATACTGAAAAACCTCCTCAAAATGCACTTAATGTAGCCAATTAGACTTCCAGGGAGGGAGCTGAACAGGGCAATTATTTAGGCATTTAGAGGTTTTTCCATGCATTATTTTATTCTCAAATAGGTGGTTCTGTGTTTTTAGTGATATTGTTAAACATGTTAAAAGGTGTTTTTTTTTGCTCATTCAGTTGGTGATTTTTTTTAAAAACTTCCAGCCCCAAGTCTAATGCCAGGGTCTAACGGTGCGTCCCTTATATTGCACTCTCTTGCATTGACCAGAACTGGTCAGAATCAGTATTTTAATTTTTTTTGGCAACTTTTCCCATTTCCCCCAACCCCGTCCAATAGAGACTCGTGCAAGTACTGGTGCCGCAGGTTTTAACCTGCATAAATGCTACTCTATTACGAAGCCACAAATTATACAAAATCGAAGCTTTCATGGTACGTGATTTAGTTGGAATCTGGAACACTGAACGGGACTTGCTAAACGTAAACACCCATAATATCAAAGCCACGTTAATACTATAAAGTATGTGAGCTTTGCTATACCACTTGCTATAGTTCAATTTTATGCAATTACATGTATGACGATTGCAGTTCGATTCGATATAAAAATAAATAATTTTCTTCTTGCAAGCTCCAATACTGACCCCCTGACTGACTGTCTAACAAACACAAAAACCTTTTACAGACGAACGCACAAAGGTTGCCTGAAAGGTTTAAAGTTGGGTTATTAAAGGTTGTTCAATGCATTGAGAATATTTTCAAATAATATTTCCAAATGTCCTAATACATCAATGTGGCACCATTTAGTCAGGTGGAATATGCAAAGGCAAAGACTGCACTGGTAGAAGGGAAGAGTTGCGGAGAGGATGGTATACCACCAGAGGTACTGAAAAGATGTGATCTGGATGGCATAGTTCTGGAGTTTTGCAACAATGCACTGATTAAAGGAAGCAAGCCTGACCAGTGGTCTATTCTCAACATAGTACCAATTCCTAAGTCAGGAGAACTTAGTCAAGCAAGGAACTATCGAGGGATTAGCTTAAGCTCAGTTGTTGCCAAGATATTCAACAAAATGATACTCAACAGGATCAGACCTGAAGTAGACAAAGTTCTTAGGATCAACCAGAATGGCTTCAGGGTTGGCCGAACAACAGTAAGCCACATACTGGCCCTAAGGAGGATCATAGAAGGAGTGAAGGCTAAAAACCTGCCTGCAATAATAACCTTCATAGACTTCAGGAAAGCCTTTGATACCATTCATAGAGGAAAGATGCTGCAAATTCTCAAGGCCTATGGAATCCCTAATCAACTTGTGGAAGCAATAGCAAGAATGTATGAAAACACCAAGGCAAAAGTAGTTTCACCAGATGGAGAAACGGAACCGTTTGATATACTTGCTGGTGTACTGCAAGGAGACACCCTCGCCCCATACCTCTTTGTGGTTGTATTGGACTATGCATTGAGAGAGGCAGTTGAAGGCAAAGAAGAGCAGATTGGATTCCGGGTGGAGAAGAGAAGAAGCAGACGGATCGGACCTGAAGTGCTAACAGATTTAGACTTTGCAGACGACATAGCCCTGTTGTTTGAGGAAATCCACCAAACACAAGAGCTACTGCAAAGGGTTGAATCATCGGTTGGAAAAGTAGGCCTCAAAATGAACGCTTCAAAAACTAAGTTCATGTCTTTCAACCACAATCAACAGATATCTATCCAGACAAACAATGGCACCAACCTAGAAGAGGTGAGCGACTTCAAGTATCTAGGTGCATGGATGGCTAGCACGGAAAAAGATGTAAAAACACGCAAAGCAGCTGCATGGAGAGCATGTAACAGCCTGAACCAAATCTGGTCAACTCTCCCAAGGAAATTCAAGATCCGTTTGTTTGCTGCTACCGTCGAATCCGTCCTAACCTATGGATGTGAAGCATGGACTATGTCTCCCAGACTATGTAAAGAACTTGATGGTTGCTACACAAGAATGCTTAGAACAGTATACAACATCAATTGGAAGCAGCACATCACGAACAAAGAACTGTATGGTGACCTATCGAAACTTTCACAGAAGATCAGAGAGAGAAGGACACGTTTCGCTGGGCACGCGTACAGAAGCAAAAATGAACCTGTAGCTAAGCTGATCCATTGGACACCAAAACATGGAAGCAGAAAACCTGGTAGACCCCCTCTAACATACGTGGATGTATTGAAACAGGACACTGGACTGGATGTTATGGATTTGGGAACGGCCATGCAGGACAGAAGGGTTTGGCGTGCTGTTGTAGTTCGAGGACACCACTCATCTTAAGCAAGTAAGTAAGCAATACATTATTGTGTTTGCTGTGGATCTCCAATAACCAATTATATCATAATTAGGCCTATTACTTATTTCTTTATAGTTATATATATATATACTATTGCAAATTATTATAACCTCATCCAAGCAAAACCAGAAATCATAGGTACTAGTTGATATACCCGACACCTTCTACATTATTACATAATCATATTATATAGCAACATCTCTTATTACCTTCATATAACCAAAATTAATATCAATATAGGATGTTTGATATAGGCATATAATGTTATCAATACAAATAGTTTCGTATTGATATTATTTTTTAACAATACAGTAAAATACACTGTTCGTATTCGTATTAATGTAGAAAATACAACAATACCTCATTTCAGCATCTTATCTCCCTTAATAAATCGACTCGTTTCAAGTTTCAAGTGTGCGATATCATTTTTAAATGTGTTGTTTGAAAGACAACGCAGGCTGAACGCTAGTCAGTCGATGCCTATTGTTCAACAAGACCCACTCAGTCACTTAATTAGGCGCTTGAAACGATCGAATTCGGTGTTGAAATAAGCTAAATTTTGAGTTACACCTGTTCACGCAATAATTAATTTTCATTTCTTCGGTAAATGTCAGAAGAAAACTATAATGCTTGGTACTGTATAATTTTTTCAAACCCTGGTGTTTAAACTTAGGTGTGAAATGTAGGCTTCTAGTGTAACATTTTCGATTTTCACAGGCTTCATTTTGCCCCGCAAGCTTTTTCTGGGGTTAACGTTTTTGCTTTTCAAAGTAACATAATTCGCTGACGAAAGATATTTCCCAACTTTCTAAAGCACATCATAATGGGCTATATGTCATAATTTTGTCAGAATTTCGGTTTTGATTGCACCATTTTTCAATTCCGACTACCAATTTTGTCAAAATCAACTCGCGAATGTACCCATGGATGGATGATTTTGCAATCCACAACAGAAATATCGATTATTTCTCCTGGTTAAAAAAAAAAATAAATTAGAAATGAAGCACTGGTTGGACATTTTGGGAGTCGCAAGTGGAAAAAGGTGAAATCAAAAACCCTAAAACATGAATTCCGAAATCTTACAGTAAAAGACACAATTTCATGCCTAATTTTAACACCAGGATTTGTTTTTTAAATGTATATCCAAGCACTATGTTTTTAACTGACATTACTGAAGGAAAAAAATATTGCTTTATATTTGACCGAGAAAATTAATTTCAAAGCAAACAGGTGTATTTCTGAATTATGCTGATTTTAACATGTATCGATCGACTTTTTGCGCGACTAGACTAGGAGCCCAGACGATTTATTCAGCTGAGAAGAGACAAAAGGTTTGATGGCCTGGTTATGTTAGTATAGGCCCAAGATTCAATATTCCATATTGCTGCCGGGTATAAGGGGCCAAAATAAGGGGCCAAAAAATGCATTTATTCAGCTCAAGAGAGACATGGACAAAACTTGTTGGATATCACTCCCAGGAGGATACTTATCATGCCTATATCAATGACAGCAATTTTGGCCTGTACGGGGGCCCAGACAGTAGCCCCAAAGGGGCCCGCCCATATGGTGTTATTCAGCTGAAGAGAGACAAGGACGAATCTTTTTGCATTGGAACTATTACACTTTGGGGTGCACAAAATACCAATGGCAGCAACTTTGTCCTGTACAGGGGCCCAGACAGTAGCCTTAAAGGGCCCAATGTCCCATAGCTGATTTATTCAGCTGAAGAGAGACATGGATGAATCTTTTTGCATTGGAACTATTACCCATTGGGGTTTACAAAAATACCAATGACAGCAACTTTTTCCTGTACGGGGCCCAGACAGTAGCCTCAAAGGGCCCGATGCCCCATAACAGGTTATTCAGCTGAAGGAAGACATGGATAAATCTTTTTGCATTGGAACTATTACACATTGGGGTGCACAAGAGTACCAATGACAGCAACTTTTTCCTGTACAGGGGCCCAGACAGTAGCCTCAAACGGCCCGATGCCGTAACAGGTTATTCAGCTGAAGGAAAAATGGATGAATCTTATTGCATTGTAACTATTACACATTGTGGTGCACAAAAATACCAATGACAGCAACGTTTTTCTGTTCGGATCCCAGACAGTAGCTTCAAAGGGCCCAATGTCCAATAACTGATTTATTCAGCTAAAGAGAAACATGGTTGTATCTTTTTGCATTGGAACTATTACACATTGGGGTTTACAAAAATACAATGACACAGCAACTTTTTCCTGTACAGGGGCCCAGACAGTAGCCTGAAAGAGCCCGATGCCCTATAACTGGTTATTCAGCTAAAGGAAGACATGCATAAATCTTTTGCATTGGAACTATTACACATTGGGGTACACAAAAATACCAATGGCAGCATTTTGTTCCTGTACAGAGGCCCAGACAGTAGCCTCGAAGACCCCGATGTCCCATAACAGGTTATTCAGCTGAAGGAAGACATGCATAAATATTTTTGCATTGGACTTTTAAACATTAGGGTGCACAAAAATACCAATGACAGCTAATTTTTCCTGTGCGGGGGCCCAGACAGTAGCCTCAAAGGGCCCAATGTCCCATAACTGATTTTTCCAATTTTCCAAAGGGCCCAATATCCCATAACTGATTTTTCTAATTTTGTCATCTTCCAAGAGAGAACTACACCAGGAGTGAAGAAGGGTGAAATTAGACTCCGAAGATGACCGCGCTGGTGATCTACCAATGAACTACCCATTCAGCTGAAGAGACACATGGATGAATCTTTTGAATTGTAACTATTACCCATTAGGTATACAAAAAAATACCAATGACACCAACTTTTTCCTGTACGGGGGCCCAGACGGTAGCCTCAATGGGCCCGATATCCCATAACTGGTTATTCAGCTGAAGAGACATATGAATGGATCTTGTTGAATTGGAACTATTGTACATTGGGGTCTACAAAAATACCAAGGATAGCAACTTTTTCCTGTACGGGGGCCCAGACAGTAGCCTCAAAGGGTTTGATGTCCCAAACTGGTTATTCAGCCAAATAAACACATGGATCTTTTTGAATTGGAACTATTGCATATTGACAAGTTATGGGACATCGGGCCCTTTGAGGCTACTGTCTGGGTCCCTGAATAGGAAAAAAGTTGCTGTCATTGGTATTTTGTAAACCCCTAATATGCAATTGTTCCAATTCAAAAAGATCTGTGTGTCTCTTTGGCTGGAAAACATTTTTACTGGTTTTTAAATACTAAAGTGAAGAGTGACACATTTCAAGGCACTCGATTATGTAGGCACTATATAAAAGAAAACCACATTTGCCAATCAGTGGTTCACCGTATAGGAACAACAAGTGTGAAGGGTAAAGCATCAGACATGTGAAATAAGATCCTTATGCACGCTGCTCTTGAAGGATGGTGCTCCGTTGTCAGATATGTCTCCGACTACCCCATCTGGTAAGCTATTCCAGCTGAACTGAAGTGTGGATGAAGGTCCTGCCAGAAACTGGTACTGTGAGAGCATGGCAAGGTATGGACAGGCTTCAGCGGGTAACCCTTCTGTCTACAAATGACTTTGGTAGCTGTGCTTTCAGATCTGGTGGGAACCCCCGGGGTGGGAACAAGCTGGTGTGCATTTTATAAAGGACTGTTGTTGCAGCCACTTAACGTTTTTGATGGAGAGATGTGATGTTCAGCTCTGTACTTGCTTCCTCTTCGCTCACGCTTATGATTCGAAGGTCCTTCCTCTCTGGATAGAGTCTAGTAATCCTAGAGTGGATGTGCTGGCACTCATCTTAGACAGTGAGGCATATTCCATCACACTGCAAACTTTAGCCTTGTAAACAGTTGCTCTGCCTCTGAAGCCTCTCTAACATCAAGTTTATTTGCAACTCTCCTCAGACCGCCCAACTTATGTCCTGCTCTGTATGAGACGTTAGAATTGTGCTTTGTCCAGGTTAGCTTGCTGTCAACTGTGATCTCCAGCTCCTTCTCACCCAGTGTGGTGGTACCAAACAGAATATTCATCTTGGTTGGATTCCTCTTTATTGATATTGCCATTGCCTTACGTTCCGATGTCTCGAAGGTCACCATTCGTCTGTCATGTCTATCTGCCCAGATCCTCATTTTCTCCAGGTCTCTGTTTAGGCTAACCGGGCTGTCTCTAGATGTAACCTCACAAAACAAGGTGGAATCATCTGCGTAGATGTAGAATTGGGTTTCACACTCATCACCCAGGTTATCAACGAAGACAGAGAATAAAAGTGGGTTCAATATTGACCCCTAATGGAGGATGGCCAGATACAGACAACTTTGATGGAATGATCTGCCAGGTATAATTATATAGCTACTAATCCAGATGAGCAGCTTGCCGGATACTCCTTTTGCCACGATCAAAGTCCATTATGACAGACATTATTGAATGCTTCTTTGATATCCAGGGCAGTCAGATGCAGGTCGTTGCCTCTGTCCAGGAAGTTGGACCACTCTTGGGTCAGAATGGTAAAGATATCAGTTATATTGTGGTATGGCCTAAATCCAAACTGTCTATCTGATATCAGTTGGGTTTCAAGGAGGTAATTCTGAAGTTGGTTCTGTACAACAGCCTCCTTGCTCTTGCTGATGATGCAGAGCAGAGGTACATAGATGAATTAGACTTCGCATCTCTTGTAAACAGGGATGAAAAATGCAGTCTTCCATTGGCTTGGAAAAACTCCCTTAAAGAAGCAAAGCTCAAACAGCAGACTGAGTGGTCTTGCCAGTTATGCGCTGTATTCCTTCAGGATGCTTGCAATGATTTCATCAGGACCAGTAGCTTTATCTTTTCCTTTGAGCATGTTGCTGAAGCTGAACTTCAGGACCAGATTTTTCTGTGCGGGGAAGCTAACATTAATAGCGGCAAAGGTCTGGCAAAATGTTTCAGCTCTGACTTTTGATGTAGTGTAGATTTGACGCCCATTCTGCAGCACTGGTATATCAACTCTGATGGGAATACCAGACAGGGAGTTAGAATTTATGGGCTATCGAGCCCTTTGAGGCTACTGTCTGGGCTCCCGTACAGGAAATTAGTTGCTGGCATTGGTATTTTTGCAAATCCCAATGAGTAATAGTTCCATTGTAAAAAGATTCATACATGTGTTTCTTCAGCTGAATAAACCAGTTATGGGACATCGGGCCCTTTGAGGCTACTGTCTGAGCTCCCGTACAGGAAGAAGTTGCTGGCATTGGTATTTTTACAAACCCCAATGGGTAATAGTTCCATTACAAAAAGATTCATCCATGTGTTTCTTCAGCTGAATAACCAGTTACGGGCCCTTTCAGGCTACTGCCTGGGTCCATGTACAGGAAAAGTGTGTAAACCCTAATCATGCTAATTATGGGTAATAGTTCTAATGCAAAAAGATTCATCCATGTGTCTCTTCAGCTGAATAAATCACTTATGTAACATCGGGCCTTTAAGGCAACTGCCTGGGCCCCCATACAGGAAAAAGTTGCTGTCATTGGTATTTTTTAGACGTCAATGTGCAATAATTCCAATTCAAAAAGATCCACTCACGTGTCTATTTTTCTTCAGTTGAATAACAAGTTATGGGATATTGGGCCCTTTGAGGCTATTGTCTGGGCCCATGTACAGTTAAAGGTTGCTGTCATTGGTATTTTGTTGACCCTTGAGGCTACTGTATGGGGCCCCGTACATGAAAAAGCTGCTGTCCTTTGTATTTTTGTAATCCTCAATGGGTAATAGTTCAAATTCAGATAGATTCACCCATGTGTCTCTTCAGCTGATTAGTTATGGAAAAGATTCATCCATTTCTTCCTTCAGCTGAATAACCTGTTATGGGGCATCGGACCCTTTGAGGTTACTGTCTAGACTCCCGTACAGGAAAAAGTTGCTGTCATTGGTATTTTTGTGCACCCCAATGTGTAATACTTCCAATGCAAAAAGATTCATCCTTGTCTCTCTTCAGCTGAATAACACCATATGGGCGGGCCCCTTTGGGGCTACTGTCTGGGCCCCCGTACAGGCCAAAATTGCTGCCATTGCTATAGGCATGATAAGTATCCTCCTGGGAGTGATATCCAACAAGTTTTGTCCATGTCTCTCTTGAGCTGAATAAATGCATTTTTGGCCCCCTATTTTGTGACCCCCAGGCTGCCCGTACAGGCTGTGACCCGGCAGCAATATGGAATATTGAATCTTGGGCCTATACTAACATAACCAGGCCATCAAACCTTTTGTCTCTTCTCAGCTGAATAAATTGTCTGGGCTCCTAGTCTATATGCATAACAAAAGAAGCTGTGACCAGCGTTCTGAGTGAACGGTGCAATGTTTATGTGATCATAGAGAAATGCCTTGAAAATAATCCATATATGGGGTCACAAGACAACTTTCATTACTGTCCGCCCCTAGTACTTAAATGTATAGTTAAACAACCAAAAATATTTCAATTATATAGTTACTTCATACCGACTCATACATATTTGACAGACATAATTTCGTCGTAAGATGTGGTATGCATGTGACTTATTAGTACCTTTTGTACACTTTGTTTTGTTCACTTTCAGAGTCACATTTCTGGGTAATATATACGTAGATCACCAACACAATGCAAATACTAAGTTCATGTCATTATTTTTCTCCAATGTACACTATTACATTCAACATGTTCAATATTAATTCTATTCTATTCTATTCTATTCTATTCTATTCTATTCTATTCTATTCTATTCTATTCTATTCTATTCTATTCTATTCATTCATTCATTCGTTTATTTCCACATATAAAAATATACAACTACATCAAAAATATATCAATTACAATAAATTACAAAAGAAACACAATATGGCGAAAAAGGCAGGAAGGCCAATAAGGCCTGAGAATTGCCTTTCCCCGACGAAAAAACAAAAACAAAGATTATGAAATCAACAAATATAAATAAAATGACTAACAGACAAATTACAGTGCTCGAAAATGGCCTAATTGTACTTAGAGATAAGATTTTGTTTAAGCTGTTTGCGGAAATGTTTTATGGACTTTGAGTTTTTAATTTTTTTTTTATCTAGAGAGTTCCAAAGCATGGGCCCGCTCGTTCGAATGGAATGGTCGGAAAAAACTCTTTTATTTTCTGTTAACTGGAGATCATTATTTCGTCTTGTCAAATTGAACAGAACAAACGGCATTTGAGAGCTAAGACTACACCATTGACGTTGATGTAAACATCATGTCACAACGGTATTTGCAAATTGCACAATTTTTTTTGAGACAGGCTGTATATATATTCAAAATTAACCAGAATGGTTTAGTAGGGATTAATTCGGTATGTAAAACTGTTTGTTTTAAATCGTACAGAGCAGGTAGGATACTACACGTATTTAGGTCTCAACAAAACATGAACTAAGCCATTGGCTTGCTTCTCAGTGAGTAATTTCGGGTTACAATATTTGCAATTAAATTAATACGCTCGTCTGGTACTGCTTAATTATAATAAATGGCCAGGGATAACAGTTATATACACAACTTTTGATTCCAATAAAACTCCATCAATCATCAATCAATCAATCATCATCCATGTATTACTAATGATTATTTACAGTATAATACTCCTATCAGTATGATGCACACTTTACCATTTTAGTCTTCGCATGCATCTTCAAGAGCAACTACAAATTCCGTGCGAGTTTTACCATCCATGCTGTAATCGTTCTTGAGTTCCTCATAGAACGCGTTCTCATCCTTGCTGTATTTGGAATGCATTATCTCCAGATGCCTGCCCTTGAATGTCTTGAAGGCGTCACAGAGCTTGGTGAGTTCATTGTCCTTCAACCAATCTTGGACATCTTCTCTGCTCCATTGACGAACGAGTTTCTTCGACTGACCACGGTTTCCCGTTTTTTCGTATTTTCTTGCAGTACCTAGGACCTCTTGTACTGTCGGCTGAATCGGTCCTGTATCGAAAAAATAAATCAAATGGAAACACTTACTAGTTATTTTACTTATGCAGAGACATTAGAACAGTACACATTATTTACAGATTTGTTTGCATACTGTTTGTAAGTGCCTCGAAATTTACAAAAAGTATTTTTTAAATGCAATATTGCATACTCTAAGGTGTGCAACAAGTTGGCAAGAGTATGCCCTTTTCTTTTACAATGACTCTTAACATGTAAGAACGCACTGACCATCTATTTCATCAACGTCATGACCAAGAGCAGATTGTATAGCGGCAAGTATTTCCGGCATCTTGGTATCCAGTTGCTTTGGTGACGTGATATCGTGATACAGGTTGGTGAGGCCTATGATTCCTAACCAGCCATCAGGTTTATACTTGGGTTCTAGAAGTAGTGGAACGATGGGTTTCTCCTTCGTAAACGCATATTGCGCCTCTATGGAAAGAAACGGCTAAAGATTAGACTATGCCATAGTCGAATTTTGATAAATAAAAATATGTTATTATTAATCATGATGAACGCATCATGTTAGAACTCACATAGTTAATAGTAAACTGGTCATAAAGAGTTTATATAATTAGTGACAGTAAAAGTAAAGTATACTTATGGTATTGAATGCAACATATCTTGCATAATGGCTCACTTTAATACTGAACAATTCTGATTTTGGAATCTACCAGTACTGTTTATTGATCGCGAAAGCCCGAGTAAAAAATCCGACTATGTACTTTGGCTTTTAAGCAGAACCTTACCCCGGGACTTTGTTCTCTAAAACACACTGTCAATCATACTTGTTTATCAATCTAATTTAACCACAAACACTAAGCCTGGTAGTACAGGACGCGCTAGATGTACGTCCATCCACCAACTTTTGCGCCAACACAAAAGCGCCGCAAATTACATAGATAGTTGTGTACGATGTATAGTTAATGGTAATGGGACGTGCCCGGAGGATTTAAACCATAACGAGATCTGGGCGACCAATCACAAGCCAGATTCATTTAAAGATGCATTACATCATAGCCAATTTTAGTTAGGCCAGAAATTGGCCTAGCTCTACATAGAGACCCGTGTTAAAAATGTTAACCGCAATCCAAAGTAAGTAGTCTACTTGGGAAGCTAGCAAACAGAGGGAGCACGGTGACTGAAAAGATCAGATGTGAAAATCTATCAATTGCACACAAATGAATACAAATCAGAGTTTCACTGAAATGTAATAGCCAGAGTATGCAAAATGGGCAAATGGACTACGGAGAAGTCTAGCTAAAAATGAACTTGGAAGACTTTATAGCTAAATTGGAAAATCTTCCATAGCATTGATGTTCTTTTGTGAGAAATAGGTGGTACAAAAATGGACAGAAATTAATAAACTACTTAGGTGTAAATACGGTAGTCTTGGTAATAGTAAAATAGTTGAAGAGGAATTATAAAAACACAGTATGGGACAAAACAAGAATCTTAGTTACAATTTATTACCTGCTCGACAATTGTTACTTTCCTTGTACTTTTCTGACATACAGACAAGCACAAGTGATGATGTTTCTACAGCCTTTGCCATTGCATCCAGTAGACTGCCTCCTAATTGAAAAAAAGGAGAAAATATTTGCAAAAGTTATAGTCACGGGAATATCACAGAAACATCATCCTTGTTTGATTCCTATTGGATAAATGTACACGAGTGAAAAAGAGTGCATACACCAATGCAGTGAATTAAAAGAGTAGAAATTGAATGAAAAAACAGTGAAAGTTATTCTAAAAGAGTGATTGATTGCCACTCTTGATAGTTACTCTAAAAAGTATGGATAATGGGGTGAAATTGCAATCCATAAAAAAGTGAAATTTCACTCTTTTACATTTTAGACATAAATTGATATGCATGCATGTTAATCCTTTATAATTTGTATCAAAGCTATACAATTTAATACATTTTGCCAATGTATTGGAAGTATATTAATTGCTTTTAGATTTGTTTTTGGTATGAAATATGCTAAACGTTACAGGTACTTCAGTGGCGTAGCGTGGGCCATCCGATGGGGGGGGGGGGCACCGGGCATGATGGGGGGGGTGCACAAGCCGTTTTTGACAATTTTCCTATGGGATTTTCTAAATTTTGCAACCCATGGGGGGGAGGGGGGCTGGGCACGTGCCCCCGTGCCCATATGACGCTACGTCACTGAGGTACTTTTAAGCCTTACTCATATGCGTGATATCCATCCACACTTGGTATCCTGCCTTTACCAAGTTATCTCTAAGCCTAATCGTTGTCTGCTGGTTATCCCATTGGTAGCTAATCATCACTTAGGCCTTTCTGGATAAAGCGGACTTTTTAGGCTGCGTAATAGCCTCTTCGTAACTTGGCGGAGCCTCCTCTCTCTGCCCAGATCTCTTTGTACTTGAAGGTTGACCCTTGATCTGCCAAAGAGCATGGGCACAGATTTGTTGGAGATGGTGGTTGTTGGACATTGCCAATTTTTCCAGTGCTAAAGTTGAACAAAAATAGATGCTATAAGTTAATAATCTGCATTTCCACCAGAATGTTTTCAATAAGATAAATTTTCCTTATCTGTTTATCTCATCTACCATATTCATAGTTATAGTAATATTTCAAAATACCTACATTTAAGCGACGTCTGTAGTTCTTTGCAGATCTCTTCTATAAACGCCAAATTCCACAGCGCTTGCACAGCTGCACACTGCTCGTCTTCAGAAAAATCGTTTCCTAGCATTCGAGTGAACACAGGAATTCCGCCATGTTTTGCGATTTCCTTTTTGTTGGCATCATTGACGGCAAGCTTATTCAAGCCACGGAGTAATTCTAGTGCTGAACAATTTATGCGTGTAAGTACCCGATGATCTTTGTTGGAGATGGCATCTTTCACTAATGACAACAAAAAGGCCACGCCATCGTTAGTTGTTTGAAGAAGACTACTCTCCTCTTCATCAACTATATATGCGAGGATGAGAAGGGAGCGTACTTTGATAACCATGCTTTCACAATTCAGATACTTTGTGAAGATTGGGATTGCATTTGCCATTCGATAAATACTGATGTTTGCGGTACAATCTTGAATAGCGTTCAATAAAATAATTGTCATATTTCCGAGTGCCACTGAGTTGCCATTATAGTCTTTTCTGTACGCTTCCAAAGCTTGCAGCATTAAACGTATGCAGCCGACTTCTCCCAACTCTTTCGAAACTTCAGGAGATAAGTCTGTGATGCAGATATACATATTAAGGATCGCATTAAGTGATTCATACCCTTGGCTGTTTTTCTTTGTAATGAACCCTTTCAGTGATTCCCAAACCCCATTAAACAGCCTCCCCAGATTAAATTTAGGAAAATGTCCGGCGAGAGCTTTCTGTTTTTCAGGTTGATTCACAATCCTGAACCAGACAGTAGTAATAGCAGCAGCAGCTGCTTCCGCACCAGATGTCGTGTAATCCTTACACCGTTGCAGGTACTGAATGTTTTTTGTTACTGTCGCTTTCAAATCTTCTATGGACATTTTGAGGCAGGACTTGACAACCTGACAAATAAAAATAAAAGATGAAGAAAATGTTTTAAGAAGTTTGCAGGGTTATTATCCAGAGGATGATTTAAGGAAGCCCCATCATGCACTGCAAAAGTGTTATCACTAGAGTTTCAACTGCCACTTTACTTTTCAAATCCCATTGAATTCTGTGCAAAATATGTTGTTTAAGAATTGTGTGTGTGCCATTATTACTTGGTCGATTTCAGAACAAAAGCGATGTATGCATAAAGGATAATTCACACCTTCTGTAGATAACATAAAATGTGAAATCGACCAGCATTTTGAATGTGTTTTTATTGTAAATATATCAGTCCAAATGTGACCGTACAGCACGAATGAGCCGTAAATGTCCTCAATTGTATTCTGAGTTACAGTGTAAAATGGGCATGAAGGTCATATTCATAGGTATTTCAATTTGGTGCTACGTGTATCTCATTAAATGAGGTACACGTAGCACCAAATGGAGGTACCTATGAATACGACCGTCATGCCCATTTTACACTGTAACTCAGAATACAATTGAGGACATTTACGGCTCATTCGTGCTGTACGGTCACAAATTCAAATTAACCATGCACGTCTATGCAGGGTGCGAGCAGTGGTGTCATGTTCACTCACACAGCTGTGCTAACCGCAAGTCAACACAGTGTCGTGATGGGTAGTGCTTAAATCATCCTCTGGTTATTATCTAAGTACATATCCTGTTTTAGCTCGTTTTTGTATGATGTGATAATTAAGCCGAAAGACTTGTACAAAGGCTAATTTCATGTTATGCATCTTAATCTATTTCATAACCAATTTTCAAAAATAACATAACATAACATATTAGAATTATAAGCAAGCTTATAGCCTATACTAATGATTTTGAATGTTTAGACTTGTGCCAAGTATTTAAATGTAGTTACTGCAATTGTAAAAAATCATGCAAAATTGCATGTTACTGGCCCATTTTCCCTCACATTGCAAAGCTATTAAAATGTGACTTTTATTGCCAACTAATGGATTAAATTTAGCTATGTTTCATTAGGATCAAGCTATGTAACCATGGGACTATAGTTAATATTTTTTAGGATAAGGACATTTAATAGCACCTATGGTTAGCAATATCATGATAAGGGCTTGGGCCAGAGCTCGGTATAATTTGAATACACTAGTTCACCCGTATAGCTGTGAGAGTAACTGATAGCCATTTGGACCCCTGATGACCCCTTTTGACTTTTTTGACATGTACCCGTCATATCGAGGATTCTTTTTACCAGGATTCCACCACCCACCAACTTTGAGCCCGATCGGACAAAGTTTGAAATTTGACCACCTCCGTAATGACCTTTGACCTCGGTTGACCTCAATTTTATTTTGGGCATATTCCTCTCGTATCAAGGATTCCACCCACCAAGGTTGAGCCCGATCGGACAAAGTTTGAAATTTGACCCCTCCGTAATGACCTTTGACCTCGGCTGACCTCGATTTTATTTCGGGCATATATTCCCCTTGTATCTAGGATCCCACCCGCCAAGATTGAGCCCAATCGGACAAAATTTGACATTTGAATCCTCCGTGATGACTTTTGACCTTGGTTGACCTCAATTTTATTCTGGGCATATATTCCCCTCCTATCAATGATTCCACCCACCAAGTTTGAGCCCGATCGGGAATTTTGACCTTTGACCTTGACCTCCGATGACCTCGAAAACCACGCGGTCAACATACTTTTTCCGATTCCTATCCATATCCGAAATATCGGATCCCTCAATATAAACTAATTTGGGATACACGGTAGCTGTCGACCAGCAAGTTATAAAATAAACGACTGGTAAAGAAGCCTAAACAGATGCTCCGCGAGACTAAAACACTAAAACTTCCCTTTAATATTTTAAAAACTCATTAATTCCAAAAGTGATACCAATCCTACACAGTCAATCATCCTTTGATAATAAACATGCATTCATGTTCCATTTCATCCGGTATTTCATAGCCAAAATTATTGTCAATTATTGTCAAAATTTGTTAAAGACTGCTACAGTCCTAGCTGCGAATCACTTTCGCTCTACTTTTTAACTTTCAAATATACTCAAGCATATTCTAAGATACCCTACATAAAAATTCTGAACCCCATTCGCCAAAAAATCTAGTTTTTCGCAATTCTTTTATTCTTTCCGGACCACAGCATCCATTCATATTATTAAATGCTTTAATTCCAGGTGATATATCGCAGTGCCCCGGGGCGCAGTGTTTACAGCGATAGACTTCTAATCAATTTCAGATTTTTTGGCCGCAGTTCAAAGCCGGGGACCAACTGATTTTTTTTTCAATGTTTTAGTCACCAATTTATTGACATAAATCAAGGATAACACCATTTTAAACATATATTGCTATTGTGATATTTTTTTTATCAAAGAAAGATGTTTTCATTTACATTTACTTTGACCATGTTTGACCATCATATGCCTCTGTTACTATTCACATAATTTCAATTGGCACCTACTTCAACATTTATTCGCAAAATTCGATAAAGGCGTCTTCGTCTTATAAAACACACATATTCATTCATTCATGTATTTTTTATTGTCATATTTCAAATACAAAACATCAATATTCACATATTTGAAATTTATAAACCACAAGAAAAGTAACAATAAAGTTTACATTCTTTCTCTGAGAATGCTAGGATAACAAAATACTAAATACATTTTATCGTCTTAAATCCGAAAGCCAACATAATTTCAAACATCTCTTTTTCTTTTTATTCGTTTTTGAACTACTTTTAAGGAAATCTACCAAAAACCGTTGACAACGTAAAGAATGCAGCAAGTTAAAAAGACCACCACCTCGGCTCACTTTTTGAAACTTGGTCTCATTTTGAAAATAAACAGTGTTTTTATTTCATTTTTAACAAAATACAACGTTTCCAACAATAACATCACTGCCATTATTCGTTTAATTCAATCATTAATCATGACATTTTTATGTTAAAACTTTCTGGTCGTTCTAGAAAGCTTACAAATGAATATTGCATCAGCACATTAAATTATATAACAGTTGTTTGAAGTTGATAATATGATAAAGTTTTAATCAGTACCTTTTACAAGTAAAACTACGACCATTTCAAAAAGCGAGCCTAGGTGGGGGCTTTTTAAACTTGCTGCTTTCCTTTACGTTGTCAATGTTTGTGTATTAGATGTAAAATCACACCTACCTTTACACTTTGCGACTCGTAGATTCAATCTAAAGATGATTTACTTCTTACAAATATATCCTGTATTATGAATGTAGATCAGGATCAGGATATACCTCACAGTACTGTAATACACTGGCACGTTTGCTCAAAAGAGAGAACGTGTTCATAAAAACAAGCTAAAACGAATTGAATACCTTCACACGCATTAACCAACTGCATAATAGTCACAACTGTACTAACACTCTATATATACCCGATATTTCCTCTGAACTGTTGACCTAGAACCGGAGGAAAAATACTTTCATTTTGAACAATTAGTTTTTCAGTATTAACAATGTTTGCAGTAAATAAATGCTTATTCCAGGTATTCCTAATTCTAGCTAAATAAACAGAAACTGCTAAAATAATTTACTCAATATTTAAACAAAGAATAGCTTAACCCTAACAGTACCAGGTTCAACAAAATACTACTACATTTATGCACTTCGCGTGCGTACATCCCACGTGATGTGATTACGCAATTACCCTAAATGATATATAGGCACGCTTTCGTTGGCCGGGCCAGCGAAAGACTCGTGGGTGCCGGTCGCCGACCTAGTGCTTGGCAAGCGATGGGTCCTGGGTTCGAATCCCTGAGAGCAAACAACTTCTTTGTTTGTTTTCTCTCTTTATTCCTTTCTTCTTTCCCTTCCAGTCACTAAAAAGGCCATTGAGTTAAGTAAGTAATACCTTAATGCATACAGGGTGAGTCGAAATGATCTGTACTCAACTTCTTAAAAATACTTAGCAGTATTGTAAGTAATACGCTAAATGATAAAGGAAATGATATAATAATGTGCTGTCCCTAATATGAAAGTTTCATGAATGAAGCAAGATCATATTAAAAAGACATAAAATTACACCGTTTTCATATAGAGTACAACAAGCATTCTATATCGTCATGTGAGTGTTTGAACGTCGTATTGGCAATGGCTGCCTTGTGAACATTTTGGAATAATTGCAATTTTTAAGATTGTACGACTTTCTTCCACTCACATGACGATATCACACATGAAAGGAGTTTCAGTGTTCATTTGAATAAAGTTAGCTTCAAAATTAAGTATCATTGTTATACTAATTTAACCTCATATTTGAGTATTGCAAATGATGTTTACTTGGGGTGCTCCAAGATACAAACTAGTAAAGTTGAGTACAGATCATTTTAACATATTTTACCTACCACCTGCAGTCACACTTATAGCGATAGATTACGTACCAACTAGCTCCAACTAACCTCCGACCAATTAACAAGAGAACCAACAACCAACAACCAGCCAACATGCAAGACATGACCTGACATGACCAACCATCCAATCACCCTACCATCTAACCAACCAATCAACAAACAAACAAACAAACAAACAAAAAAGTAAATATTGCTTGTAAATCTACTTCTAATCAATCATGCTAATTTAAGATCGTAAAATATAAGAATTGACGACATTGCAAAAGTATCAGAAATTTATTGTGACCTCGCGTGTATGCATAATCAAAAGGCCAACATGTTGCCACTTCAGCATATCTACAGAGCACATATCTACAGAGCTGATCCAAATGCTGAGCTGAAGATACCAGAGTTGCCTTATGGGAAGAGAGGCTATACTAGCCAATCTCCCATCAACACCATCCATGTCAACACTTAAATAACAGTATGTTACGATGTTTGCATTTGCATTTAAACGTTTTCTGGCAACCTTATCTGCCCTTTTCCAACCTTTTACAACAACCCTTTGTATTTGGCGGGAATCTTCTATGTAGGAAATGTTTAACAATATGTAATTTTAGTATTGCGCCAATATTGATGCAATGGATTACTGTAATTATTGGACGTTATTGGCCCGGAAAAAGACGATATGTATCACCTCTTGCCCTATTCGCGCTAAGAGAGGAACACTACGACTCATCACCGTGGTGTTGAATAGCCATCAAGTGTATTTGATAGCACGGTGACACGTACTTTAAAATTAAAAATTCTCTTTAAAAGTATGGTCCTAAAAATATATAATCCGTGGTGTTAAATAGCGTTTGCTCTGCGTTTTATCATCCATGGTTTTGTTTCCTATTATTTCAACTTAGTATAATATTTAGGATTTAGAGGAGGTCCTCCAAACACTAGTACTCTTCACAATAATTATTTGTTACCCAATTATTACCCAATTTTTTACCAAAATTGGTGTGATAACATAATTATATTGGCTGCCAACACGATACCAATGTAAAAAATGCCAATTGAAAGCCAACATTGGTCCAATATGGGTCAGCAAAATAATGCCAAGACTGGTCTTATTGATCATGACGAATGTGGCCCAATATTGGGCCAATAGCATTACGATTGTTGGCTTCATGTTGGCAGCTGTCATGAACATAAGATAAGAAACAGAAACCGACAAAAAAATAAGCTAATTGTGTTATCCTTATATTTGCTGTTCACAACCAATATATTGTGCCTATATTGGACCAATTTAGGCTGCCACAATGATGCCAATATGAAGATACCGATGGAAAGCCAAGATTGGCCCAATATGGCCAGCAAAATAATGCCATGGCCAGCAAAATAATGCCGATGCCAAGATTGGCGTTCGAAAACCAACATTGGGCCAATTATATGCATGTTATCTGCGGTATTGTTGGTCGAAGCAGCCAAATAATCGAGTTTCATTATCAAAAGCAATATATTATTGAAAAATAACACTTCGATGAAAAACTTGCTTGATTTATTGTTGATAATGAGTTCTGTACGTTTTACAAAAGTGTTGTTGTTTCAGCCCTCTTTACAACATAACTCAAGAACCACAGGGCCTAAAAAGTATATATGTAATATTTGAATTCTTCTATTGAATTATTGTAATATTGTATGTTAATTTTGATAATTGCTTATAAATGATATTAGAAAATGTGCTTTCAGAAATTAGAATGAATAACTTGAAATTAATCTTTGTTTAAGTAATGGAGCCTGGATTGATTGTCACAGCAAACGCACAGTGGCGTAGCGTCGTAGGGGCAAGGAGCCGTTTTTTTGGCCCTTATTATCAAAAATGTGTTAAATCTTCAAATTTTACTTTTATTGACAGTTCATTCTTAATAAAGGATTATGATGTAGCTATTTTTCATTTGCCCCACCCCCACCTCCATACCGATGGAAAGCCAAGATTGGCCCAATATGGCCAGCAAAATAATGCCATGGCCAGCAAAATAATGCCGATGCCAAGATTGGCTTTCGAAAACCAACATTGGGCCAATTATATGCATGTTATCTGGGGTATTGTTGGTCGAAGCAGCCAAATAATCGATTTTCATTATCAAAAGCAATATATTATTGAAAAATAACACTTCGATGTTTTGCAAAACTTCTTTCTACAAATCATATACCTTGAAAACTTGCTTGATTTATTGTTGATAATGAGTTCTGTACGTTTTACAAAAGTGTTGTTGTTTCAGCCCTCTTTACAACATAACTCAAGAACCACAGGGCCTAAAAAGTATAATGTAATATTTGAATTCTTCTACACACTCGCTATGAAATGATCAATGCAAATTTTGCCAAAAGATGCTGTGAACTACCAAATCGCAACAGTTTAAAATAGTTGCTAACCTCAATATCTTTGCAATCAACTGCATTTAATATAATGACCTTTTTGTATCAAAGGGGAAACGTTACTTTTCATCAAAAAATAGACATCATATCTGATAATGATATCGATATTAAAGAATCATACCAAACAAAGTAAATATTGAAAGTTACACGATACAAAGGGCATCGTAATTCCTTTACAAGAAAATAATCTGCTCCTGATTCCAGAAAAATACAGCACGCAGTTTTGGTATAAAAATATAATTATATTATTCTATTTTGTCTAATGAAACAAAGTTTTAAAAACCCTATACCTTTAGTTCGAAATAATTGGTAATAAAATCAAATTTTAATATTTGGCCATTTAATGTTCTGGAAATAAAAGCCAAAAAGATACAATTTTGCACAATTAGAATCACAATTTTTACAGATTTGGCCCAAGTCTAAGCATTCAAAATCTTGAGTTTAGGCTAAGGGTTTACTCATTATTGTAATATTTTATGTTAATTTTGATAATTGCTTATAAATGATATTAGAAAATGTGCTTTCAGAAATTAGAATGAATAACTTGAAATTAATCTTTGTTTAAGTAATGGAGCCTGGATTGATTGTCACAGCAAACGCACAGTGGCGTAGCGTCGTAGGGGCAAGGACCCGTTTTTTGGCCCTTATTATCAAAAATGTGTTAAATCTTCAAATTTTACTTTTATTGACAGTTCATTCTTAATAAAGGATTATGATGTAGCTATTTTTCATTTGCCCCACCCCCAATCAAAAAAAAAAGATTGCAGTATTTGTCTGTAGTCAGGAGTAGGCACTGAATAAATTTATGGTGAGAACAATATAATTATTCCAGCATAGTTTTCTGCATGAATATTGGTCTTTTTTAGGAATGGTTTAAAGGAAAAAGTCATAAAGATTGTAACATGTGAACCACTGGTTTATTGTATTTGTATCGGTTTCAGTTCCTTACATGAAAATACTGCTGTGTGTGGCACTTTGGAGTCATTTGTTACCAAACACCAAACGCATGGACTCAAGATGGCGTAATGACTAATATCTATGCGATCCAGGCATCTGCGGCCAACATATCCTAAATGTTGACGTCTTCATTAGTTCATATTACGTAAAAAGAAAACTCTGTCACAAAATTCGCAAGGTATAAAATATATTGTTCAACATTCATGTTGTCAAACAATTTTTTAAAAGTTTAAATCCGTTGGAATGGGAGAATGAACTTCAGTTGTGAATTTTGTTTGTATGACTAACAAATTAATATGGACTATTCAAGAAATTCCGGGAAATGTGAGGCACTAGCTGATTGGGATTATATAGGGATTAGTCGGTTGGTGCAATCCAGGGGTACATGTGTGCAGCGTTTTGTACATGTGTAATTTCTTGACCATGCAACCCATGGATGTTAGAAACAACGAAATAGTCAGCTGCTCACTGCTCTTCTTCAGGGAAATCACTACATAGCATTCGAGTGAACCCTGGAATCCCGCCGTGTTTTGCGATTTCCTTCTTGTTAGCATCATTTACGGCAAGCTTATCCAGTCCTCGTAGTCACTCTAGTGCTAAAGATGGTACATTCCTAGTTCGCGATATCTTCGTTGAAGAAGGGATCTCTGGTGGAGAAGGCATCTTTCAATAGTAAGAATAAATTAGTGGTTTCAAGGCTACTCTCCTCTTCATCAATTACAATTTCCTCACTATTCAGATGCCTTTCGAAGTTAGAGATTGCATTTGCTTTTCGATAAACACTGATTAGTTTAGTTGGAAGAAGGGGCTATGGTGCACCCCTCTAATCGACGTCTCATGGTAGATCAGTAGAAAATGCGTAGAAAACGATAAGTTGTGTTAACCAATTTTAAAAGCGTCTTCCAACCCCGTCGTTAGTTGTCTGAAGAAGTATGCTCTGTTCCTCATCAACTTTAAGCGAGCATAATAAGGAACTTTGCTTTCATGACACTGTCTCCACAAGCCAGATATATTCCAAAGACCGAGAGTGCGTTTGCTTTTTGATAAATACTGATGTTTTTTAATGACCCTGGATCGCCATTATACTCTTTAAAAAAAATATATTTCCACACCTTGTACACTTATACAGTGGACTTCGTCACTACTCTTTTGAAACGTCAGGAGATAAATTGACATCCATTGCCACGATCTATCTAAGTGAATTTCGAATTGGCTGTTCTTTTTTGTAATGAACCCCGACTAGGGTTGCCAAACCTGGTAAAAATTTGGGCAATTTATCAAGTTGTCCGCCAAGAGCTTTCTGTTTACCAGATTGATCCAAATACAACACAATGCTTAACAAGACCCTCTAATATCTATAGTAATGTACTACTATTGATATGCGTAGAGGTAAATGTAAACAGAAAGCAAATTAAACTACTACGCTACTAAAATTTGGTACACTCACCGGCTTTCACCGGCTTCACCGGCGTCTTCAGCAGATATCTACATGTACTACCAATATCTACAGAGATTGAGTGATTGGTGAGTGAATCACCACATGAAGGGACGAAGGGATATTTTTGGAATTCTATCTTTGTATTATTGTCAGGGATTCCTATAGCTTAGATCATTCTTACATCAATGCCTGCCGATGGATCATGTCTATATGCACATGATAAACTACGACATTTAAGTTAATGTTCGCGTCCATTTGTATTGCCTGTCTTCTTCTGAACACATGTATTATTTTAGAAATTATATATCTTAACGCATATCGCAAAATGTCTACAAAAGGCATTGTGTCAATGTGTAAGCTACACGAACACCAGGGAATCATTCCCAGATCAGGGAGGAAACAGCTTGCCAATATATTTTAAAATATTTATTAATTTGTAAGATATAAAATATATGGTGTTTTAAATCTGACAAATATGAAACTGTTAGAATCTAAGAGTAATAGTGCCGTGCTCGTTAATTTAATGATACAAAAATGGATAATTTTGCTTTATATTTTCTCTGATACCCTTCAACCCAATATAAAGATGTATTAATTTGGTTTTATTGTTATTAGTTTCCATTGGTTGAGGATGGTGTGTTAAATGTTGTGTATACCGATAGATATGCTTTAAATCCAATAAATATTTCACTCTGCGATGCAAGGTGCCTGCATGCTGCAAGTCAAGGTCAACATCATTGTACATGGATGATGGATTCATGAATATTAACATTTAGGTGACGTGGATATACACATTATTATTATTACTCGATTTTTTTCGTCAGGCTCAATAATATTATGTGCACCCTGGAAGTGTAAAACTGGGTTGGAGAAAGTACGATTGGCGAACCGAAGAAGGGGGTGGGTAGGGCTGATGATAAGTAAATTTTGGGAGGTCAATTAATGGTTTTCGGCTTAACAATATTTGGCACCCAATATTAGGGGCACCTTTACATATTTCGCAATAAAATATGTCTTAAAGGACTATCAAATTTTATTTTTTTGCACCTTTTTAATAGCATAGACGTGCTATGCATAGCCTGCTAGTGGTTATAAGCCGAAAGCCGTATATTAAAGAAAAAAAGAGGATATTTTATATAAAACTTTTTCAAGCAAAATTGTCATTTCAAAAATACCTAATGACAATTTTGACGATTTATCCTTATTATTTAAGTATAAGATCCATGATGTTTGCAAATTGTATAAATTCTAGCACACTCTAGCATTACTTTTCTTAATTGTTTATAATTATAACTACCATTATTTTCAGCGTAAATTAGCAGCAGAGGAATCCGCATTTCCTTAACAATGCTTGTGCATAAAATACAAATTTGATGCACAGATGATCATGCCATAGAGCTCAATCTAAAATATAGCTCTATGATCAATTTACATACCATATGATAGTGCCCTCTTGTACCTATCTAAATTATGGTATTTTGTATAATCAATTTTATGTCGCATTGTATTTTGAAGAAAAAAAAAACCCGATAATTTGATTAATTGATTCCCTTGTGAATCAGTATTCTACTCGATTACTTCCTTCAAGTGTCAATCTGTCTTTCTCTTTCTCTCCATAAATTTTCTTTTTCTCTCCATAAATATTCCTTTCTCTCCCCTTACTTCTTTTTCCCTTTCTCCCCATAATTCATTCATTTATTTATTTATTTATTTATTTATTTATTTATTTATTTATTTATTTATTTATTTATTTATTTATTTAATTAATTAATTAATTATTTATTTATCTATTTATTTATTTATTTATTTATTTATTTATTTATTTATTTATTTATTTTCTTTCTTTCTTTCTTTCTTTCTTTCTGATTTTCTTTCTTTCTTTCTTTCTTTCTTTCTTTCTTTCTTTCTTTCTTTCTTTCTTTCTTTCTTTCTTTCTTTCTTTCTTTCTTTCTTTCTTTCTTTCTTTCTTTCTTTCTTTCTTTCTTTCTTTCTTTCTTTCTTTCTTTCTTTCTTTCTTTCTTTCTTTGGGTGGGTGATGTTGGTGTGGGGTTTGTTATGTGTATTTTTACTCTAGACTAATTATTTGAGTGTAGGGGTGTTTGGACAGTACGTTTTGTGGGACACGGGGTGACAGGTGACTCTAGTCGTTTGAAAAAACATTCAGAGGTAGTAAAAAATGGCGAACATCTAACCTTTAAAGGGGGATCCAGTTGACCAGGCAAACTTTCAAGGACAACCCGATTAAGTAGGCTTAAAATATAATCAAGTCAATGTTCACCTCAATACCACCAAACTTTGTACAGCTCCCAACTTAATGTGTTTTCCAGATATTTATAGTGGCCTTTAAGGGCTCTGGTATGAGCGTTTCGACAGTATTTTGTGTGGGACATGAGAGCACATCAGACATATCGAATTGCATTCTGAATACGAAGAATGTCCTTCTGATATCAAATAATTCGCAATGTAATACATTTTATGGCAAATGATTAAAAATTGATATTTTTGATATTTAACAGTCCTCGAAGTAAACGTTATCAATCTGCTGATATGTACTTAAAGTGTATGTAGCTGAGATAAAAAGCCAACGATCAATTGAAAATTTTGACCTTTCGTATTGAAGATATCGATATTTTCCCCAGAAAAGACCAACAAAATAAAAAAAGGTCTTTTGGGGAAAGAATGTATATCTTCAATTTGAAAGGTCAAAATTTCAATTGACTCGTCGGCTTTTCCTCCCAGCTACATACACTTTAAAATATATCATTAGATTTATAAAGTTTACTTCGAGGATTGTTAAATATCATATTTAAAAAATGTCAAATTTTAATAGTTTGTCTTAAAATTTGTATTATATCGCGAATTAAAAAAAAAAATCAAAATTATTTGATATCAGAAGGACATTCTTCGTATTCAAAATGCAATTCGATATGTCTGATGTGCTCTCATGTCCCACAAAAAATACTGAGTTTGGTATTACACCACAACTAACATTGTCCACACGTTTATATCAATGTTATTGATTGCAAGTTGCATCTCTGTGATGTATTCCACAAGATAATGAAGAATGCGGCTGGAAATTTGATTAATTATGGGTTTATTACTCAGAAAATCAAACTTGCAAATGAGAAACATGTAAAAATGACTTAGGCAGTTTTGTTATGAGGGTGACGCTTTTATATTTCATTCCCTTATTTTATATTCTGCTCTATCAACGTTATATATTTTTGCTTCTCCATTCCATTCCATTAGATCACAACACTGTAATTTGTATGCTAAATGTAATTATATAATGGAACAGTCCATATTTCATTTCATGAAAATATTCTTTCAATTGTACACTAAAATAAACATTCAATTATGTTTAATATCTGCATTCTATTTCTATTCTATTCTATTCTATTCTATTCTATTCTATTCTATTCTATTCTATTTATTCAACGCCTACATTTGAGAACGAGTCCTGATTTATATTTGTCATAATTTCGTCATAAGAAATGGTATGGTTTGTTTCTACTTTTTGTACACTTTCTTTAGTCACTTTTCGAGACACATATCTGGGTAATTAATTAACATGATTAAGAAGGCCACCATTTATGGACAACACTGTATGAATTATGTAACTTACATTTCGCACTTTTACATTAAATCTATGTATGTATCTTGCTCAGAATAAAAATTCCCTTTAAAAGGGAAGGCCAGCGTCAATGCAGAAGAGGTCTTGTAAATAGTTTGGGTCACCGTGAAAGGCATTTTTAGGATCACGCTTACATCCATGTTACATGACAGTTCACCAAACCATCAATGGTGAGAACATGCACACTGAAACAGCAAAACACATTAACTCCTATAACTCCTGTCAACTCTTTAATTCATTACTCCAAATTGTTCTGTATTTTTGTCTTTACTGCTTTTTACCCATGCTTATTATAAAAATCAAGAAATACACTGCAGTTGTTAGTTAATTCGCTATGTTAACTCAACTTAAATGCACATTTTATTTTAAAATAATTTTATATTATTTCGCAATGTATAGTTTACTATAAAGTAGATAGTGGCAAGCACATGATAAAGGACTGATCATTCACTACAATCTTCACTTTTAAACTGTATTTTTTGAATGTGTTGATTGTTAGTCCGAAACTCCTGCAAAGCTATGGACATGGCATCTTACCTACTCCATTCTGTAGTCTGCATTGTGTGTTTTCTCAGTCTTCAATCATTTTGTTGAATGTAATTTTATGAATCAAATAAAAAAGATAGAAATTGGCCTCACTTTAGTTATGTGTCATTTTACAGTATTTATCATTTATAAAGTAAGACAATAATTTATTTATTTTCTATAAGTGCATGTCAAAATATGGGATATATTGTTCAATATTATAGCTAGCCCTAAAAACTTTATTTTCAATCGGATTTTCCCGTTGAAAAGACAAAACTGATGTTAAAGATAGCAATAATATCATCAATAACATTTTGAGTCAATTTTATCCATAAAACGATACAGGATAGGATAGATAATTAGTTTGACTTCAATGTGGTCCATATAATGAAGATTTTGATTCCACAACATTATTAGATCTGTTATCAACATATCAATTATGCACTCACAGGCAACCAAACATCATGCTATGCTCCACTGATATGACCTCGTGATCATTCCCCCGCTTTTTGATATGCTGATTGCTGAACAAGTTTATGTTTATATGTGTAGGCCTAACCTATGATAACTTTTTTAAGTCATAATTAATTCAAACATAACTTTGGCAATACTCAATCGTTTTCGTTCGTTGAAACGGCAAAACATACTTTCTTTTCCTTGCAAATCGAATTAGCAGACATCAAAAACATTTCCACCACGAGAAGTAAAAAAATAATTCATACCAATAGAAGAAGGCTATAATCTTAGCTAATCTTTAGTGTACACAAACCCCATCTCAGAATTAGGTACCAGCGCCCTATGCGCTGGCGAAAAGGTTCAGGTCATAAAGATCGTATTTGTGACCAGCTCCAACAAAACCCGGAACAAGTCGCCAGGCATGTTTTTGAGCTGAGTTATAGTTACATGTGACATTGCAATAAAAGAAATTTTTGAATTCTTAATTTGATGGTATTTGATCTTGGGACTAAGTAAGTGGACTTTCAAATCCTTGAAAGTACTTATTTAAAAAGAGGTTTATTTGATCAATAATTTACAGTTGAACTATGATAATCCCTTTTCAATCCTGTGTAAAGCAGTAAACTAATTAGCCCATTATTCAGAATAGCCGTTCGGCAAAATTATCAATGTATCATTTACAAAAGTATCCATATCTTGAAAAGTATTGATGCTATGTATATAATTTTGGTATCATTTTGAAACTTATTGCCCATTTTAGGTTCGACGGGTGTCAAAACCTAAATGTCGGACAAAACTGTACCATCATACCCATTAAACCGATTTGACCATGACCTATTTGGCGATGTTACCTATGTACACTACATCCAAGATGGTGGAAATTATTCTAAACTTGAACTGTTCTTCAAGACGAACAATTTGAGATCATTTTGATTAAAATCGGAGCACTGTTTAGGTTTTCAGGCATTATCGTGTTTCTCCACCCGATGACGTCAGCAATAAATTTGACCCCCTAGCTTACTGAAAAAAAGTAATAACATAAAATCACCTCGAATGACCTGTCAGAAATAAAATTCCTCTTAAAAAGGACAAGTAGCGACCAAGATGATTCATTAGTCTCTATAATACTAATCGTGTTTTACCACCGTCGCCTATACTTGCCCCAGTGGCGTACAAGCTGCTTTGATTGGCCACTAGATACATTTAAATGTAGTTGTATTCATACGTTTTAACAATTTCTGAACTGTGATTCTGAGCAGTTTAGGTACGGGTCGTGGAATACAGGGGGAAACATTGGACGATTGTGCTTTCTGATAAAGTACATGTATTACGGTTATAAGCATCCCCATTACAAGTAAATTTATATACGTGTGCTTAAGGGCTGGGGTATGAACGTTTGGACAGTATTTATTGTGTGACATTAGAGCACACCAGACATATCGAATTGCATTCTGAATACGAAGAATGTCCTTCTGATATCAAATAATTTAGATTTTTTGAAATTCGCAATGTAATACACATTTTATGGCAAATGGTTAAAAAATGATATTTTGATATTTAACAGTACTCGAAGTAAACTTTATAAATCTGATGATTTATACTTAAAGTGTATGTAGGTGGGATGAAAAGCCGACGATCAATTGAAAATTTTGAACTTTCATATTGAAGATATGAATTTTTTCCCAAAACACCAAAAAATGAGGTCTTTTTGGGAAAAAATCCATATCTTCAATATGAAAGGTCAAAATGTTCAATTGATCGTCGGCTTTTCCTCCCAGCTACATACACTTTAAGAATATATCATTAGATTTATAAAATTAACTTCGAGGACTGTTATATATCAAAAATGTGAAAAATATCAAATTTTAATAATTTGTCATAAAATTTGTATTATATCGTGAATTTCAAAACTATTTGATATCAGAAAGACATTCTTCGTATTCAGAATGCAATTCGATATGTCTGATGTGCTCTCATGTCCCACAAAAAATACTGTCGAAACCCTCAAAACGCTCATTCCAGATCCCTTAACTTGAATCGTAATCCATGTTTTTAAGTATCTCAACTATTATACAGAGTATAGTTTAAAAAGTTATCACCGTCATTTTCTTCTGTTCGTATGATTTACTTTGCCATTGCAACACCTGGTCTTTACGATCCTTACTCTTCTTCAAATATTTCCTCAAAAGCCACCTCAAACTCGAAGCGCGTTCTAGCATCCATGATGCATTCATAAGTGACCTCGAGATCGTCGTAAAACGCGTTCTTATCTTCGCAATATTTGACATACTAATTCTCCAGATGTCTGCCCTTGAATGTCTTGAAGGCTTCAGAGAGCTTGGTGAGTTCGTTGTCCTTCAACCAATCTTGTACGTCTTCTTGGCTCCATTGACGAACAGCTAGATTGCCCAATGCTTCCCTTTTCTGTAGATTTTCCGGCAGCACCTTGGACCTCTTGTAAGGTAGAATTAATTGGTCCTGTATCAAAAAGATATCAAAATGGAAATAATATTACAAACCGATTCTTATCTTATCGACAGATATTTTAACAGTGCACACAATTCACACATAAACTGTATTTGTTTGCATACAGTTTGCAAACGCCATACACTTTACTATATTTAAAGGGTAATATTGTAGACTGCAACGTGTCAACCTATATGGATGTAGGCAAGAGCATTCCTTCTCTTTTACACACTCATATGGTACTGAAAAACGTACTTACCGTCAATTTCATCAACGTCATCACCAAGAGCAGATTGTATAGCAGCAAGTATTCCCGGCATCTTGGTGTCCAACTGCTTTGGTGATGTGATATCATGATATAGGGTGGTGAGGCCTATGATTCCCAACCAGCCATCAGGTTTATACTTGGGTTCTAGAAGTAGTGGAACGATGGGTTTCTCCTTCGTAAATGAATATTGTGCCTCTAAGGAAAGAAAATTAGACTTCAAAGAAATGAACGGTTTTCAATATTTTGGTGAAAAATGCCTGCTGAAGATGAACTTGAAAGATATGAAAACCTGCTTAACGTGGCTGCCGTGTACAAGTTGATTTGAGATGTATGTTAGAAGCTAAATTGGAAAATATTCGCTAACATTGAGGTTGAAAAAACGGACAGAGATTGATGAACTACTAAGGTGTAAATACAGTAGTCTTGATAATAGTAAAACCAGGAAAAGGATGAATTATAACAATAAGGGGAAAACAAGAATATTAGCTATTTTATATTACCTGCTCGACAATTATTGCTATTCTTGTATTTTTCTGACATACAGACAAGTACAAGTGATGATGTTTCTACAGCTTTTGCCATTGCGTCCAGTAGACTGCCTCCTAGTTAAAAAATGAGAACTTATTTCAGTCATTAATATGAAAGTTATATAGATCGCAGAAACATCCTCTCCTAATGATTCCTACTATCCGTTATCACCGTAATTGTTATTAAACGTAGGCATTTTAGTCCATTAAACCCTTATGTGTAACAATTAAAGCTACTAACAAGATTACATCAGAAAGTATATTTTCATGATGATTTTAGTTGTTTTCTTTTTTATAGCCGGTTTATTTTTGGTATGAAATATTCAAAACTTTACAGGTACTTATAAGACTTACGCATGTGCGTGATATCCATCCACACCTGATATCCAGCGTTTACCAAATTGTCTCGCAGTCTCTTAGTCGTCTCCTGGTTGTCCCATTGGTAGCTTATCATTACTTGAGCCTTTCTGGATAAAGCAGATTTTGCAGGCTGCGAGATGGCCTCTTCGTATCTCGGTGGCACTTCCTTAGATTGACTCGATGCAGGTTTTTTACTTGAAAGGTGACCTTTGATTTGCGCCAGAGCATGGGCACATATCTCTTGCATATGGTGGTTATCTGACTTTGCCAATTTTTCCAGTGCTGAAATTGTACAATATAATATAGATGCAACGTAACAAATCTGAATTTCCACGAGAATGTTTACACTAAGATCAATTATGCTTATCTGCTTATCCCATCTACAACATTCATAGTTGTATACTAATATTTCATAATACCTACCTTTAACCGACGTCTGCATCTCCTTGGATGTCCTGATCTCGTCTATAAATGCCAAATTCCATAGCGCGTGCACGGCTGCACACTGCTCGTCTTCAGAGAAACCATTACGTCGCATTCGAGTAAACACGAAATCACTACGTAGCATTCGAGTAAACACAGGAATTCCGCCGTGTTTTGAGATTTCCCGTTTGTTGGCATCATTGACGGCAAGCTTATTCAGCGCTAGGATTAACTCTTGTGCTGAATCTGTGAATGATTCTGTGCGATGATCTTTGTTAGAGGTCGCATCTTTCAATAGTGACAAACAAAAAGCGACTCCATCGTTAGTTGTTTGAAGAAGACTACTCTCCTCATCATCAACTATATATGCGAGGATGCGAAGGGAGAGTACTTTAACAATCATGATTTCACTATCCAGATACCTTTTGAAGATTGAGACTGCGTTTGCTTTTCGATAGATACTGATGTTTTCGGTACAGTTTTGAATAGCGTTCGATAAAGCATAGTGTATAGATTGTAGTGGTCCTCTATCACCATTATACTCCTTCCTGTACTTATCCATAGCTTGCACCATCAAATGTATGCAGCCGACTTCTCCCAACTCTTTCGAAACTTCAGGAGATGTGTCCGTGATGTTGGCATACATTGTAAGGATGTACCAAATACACTCATAGCCTTGGCTATTTTCCTTCGTAATGAATCCTGACAGTGATTCCCAAACCCTTTTAAAAAGCGTGCCCAAGTTGAGTTTAGATACATGTCCGGCAAGAGCTTTCTGTTTATCAGGTTGTTTCGCAATGCTTAGCAAGACACGACTAATATCGTCAGCAGCTCTTTCTGCGCCATAAGACGTGTAATCCGTGCACTGTTGCAGGTACTGAATGTTTTTCGTTAGCGTTGCTTTCAGCTCTTCTGTAGACATTTCGCGGCTGGACATATAAATACAACAAGAGAAAATGATGTTAGAAGAATGCAAGGCAATTTGAACAGATTCATCAGGTTTGTAGGTAAACAGACTGAATGAATTTCTTTAATTTGCATAAAACCAGAATTTTACTCACGATTGACGGTTTCGTCTATCATAATCATGGTCGATAGACATCTTCAGAATGATGGTGGTTGATCCTCACTTCCGGTTTGTCGGATTCCGACTGTAGATTGTGTATTTTGAAAAGTCAGGAGAGGATGTAGATTTTTTTTACACCTGACAAGGACTGTCTTTCAAAAAGACATTGTGGCACTTTGCATTGAAATATTCTAACTTCACCAAATTTAATTAGAAACCTTGGAGAAAATATATCACCTTTGAAACGTTCTGCTCTCAACAAAAACAAGTTCTCAATCAATTTCAGGCTCCGTTAGTGATCTTTCTGGCTGCCTCCAACCAGTTTAAAGTGATGAAAATTGGGATCAGCAATTTTCTCTATTTATTGTTATCACATCTCTGCTTGTTTAAATCACGACAAGCAGGACCGCTGGCGATTGGATATACTTTAGAGCAGAGGTAGGTGGACAACACTCACAGAGATCAGAATAAAAATAAATCGAGAAGCAAAAAAAAAAAAAAGAAAGAAAAGAAAAGAAAAATCGTACATGATAGCACCCAGTTTTGGTTTGTGGTTTTGAAATATTGCAATTAAACATCGTGTTTGTTTTTAAATATGAGACCCTAAAACCCCAAATATATTTAATACAGTCATTATATTAAAACTATAGCAAACTTTCCATGGTAGAGATTTGACCAAAGACAAATTGGACATAAATTAAATGTAAATTCGGTGTTACACCGCCGCGCTATGGCCGAAAAATTCATTGTGATTTGTAATTATACTAGAATCGGACTCGGGTCCACTGCAAGTGATCTTATTGACAAGCAAAATACAATGTGGTCCTGATCTAGCACCTAAAGACACTTCGATAGCGTTACATAAAGTGTTATCTAACCTGTCTAAAGGGAACTCCACAATAAGAACTTTATGCCCAAATACTTCACATTGCAATGATTCGTCCCATATTTTCCGATCCTCCCTCTTACTTACAGATGATGATCGTTTGGGACTTTCAACAGTAGATCCTGTCGCAAATAATACGACACGTGATGGATGTTTTGCCGACACCAGTTATCAAAATACGAAGTCCATCTTAAGACGGATCTGAAGGAAAATGAAAGATAGCACTTTTTATGTTAATCTTCTGCTGCCTTATCCCCCACTACACTGCAAAATATATTTTACTCCACATTGAGTAAAAAGGTCACAACTCAACAGTTGAGTAAAAATTACTCAAAATTGAGCTCATATAGGTCACATCTCAATTACTCAATATGAGCTCAAATGTTGAGTAATTTTTACTCATTTGTTGAGATGTGACCTATATGAGCTCAATTTTGAGTAATTTCTTACTCAACTGTTAAGATGTTGAATTTTTCTCTGTTTCAAGTAAGAAGACGCTATTTTTTTATTTACTATTATTGACAGAACATGTAGAAAAATGTTAAAAAGAAACTTTGGGGAAAAATATATATATCGTATGTTCCGAAAAATATGCAGTGTATTGTTATGATCCTGCAGATCATGAGGAAACTTCTAATTAATTAGTGTTATGAGTTAATCAATACATTTAGGGTTAAAACCATAATGTACAATATTATAATAGGAAAGTGGTTAATTTTTTCAAACCTGATTTTTTTGGCATATTTGTAATGTTTACACAAGTCCCAAGAGCAAAGTTCGACATAAAGTCATATTATGACTTTAAATCCCCCATAGAACTCCATGTTAAACAACCATAATAGCCAGTAGGATTTCTTTCACTTTACATTGTTATTTATGTTTAAAATGGACAGAATCCCTTCCCAACAGTTATTTCTAATATTATAACAGCATAATAAAATTAAGATTGGTCGTAAATCGTACATTATGGCTTTACTCATTTATATAATTCAATTGTTACACTTCTTAGCAAGCTTAATAGCCACATGCACCACATATGTGATAGTGATTAGCCCTTGCACCAAAATATTAGTGAATAAAACCATGAGTCACACCACAGATCCTGGAACTCAGAGACTGAGCAGATGGTTCGTGGTTGCAGTAATAAAAATCCTTTAAAAGGTATGTACCGGCAAAGGAAGAATTACAATGAGTAACATCAGATTTATTTAAAAAAAAAAAAAAAATGTGGTAAAAATACATTTTTGACTGTAAAGATTATGGTTGTTTGAACATTAAAATTTGAGTCAAAAATCTATTTGTTGTGATTCTCTTAAAATCGGCCACGTTCAAGTTCCCAAATTCTGAATTCTGGTGATTTAGTTGGATTTCTTACGTCATTTGGATTTTTATGTTCTTTACGTTATTAAGATGAAAATAAATTCCAAACATTTGGTACCAAATGTGATCCCTCCTGCATAAGAATTTCGGAATCAAATTCTAAAGCACAACCTAAAAGTGCCCTCCCGTAAAATTCCCAACATCAAATACAGGCACGGAACCTTAATTCTTATTGGGATTTCAGAGGAGGGAGCTCTCTATTTGCAAATGAAATTTACCCCATTTTCTTCGGAGGGGGGGGGGCATGAATATGTCGGTGACCGGAGTCAATTTTTTTATGATCCCCATATCGCGGGCTAATTTTGTGTGTGACCCCACTAGTATCTTGGGTCGAATTTTTTTATGACCCGCCCCCCTTCCGCCTACACAGACTCAAGACAAATTATTCATTGCTGGAACTAGAGCGCGGAGCGCGCGAAAACTTTAGAGCAAAGAAAGTGCACGGAGCGCGTTAACATTTTGATAATAAATGTAAAGGAGGCGCGCAGAGCGCAAAAAAAGGCGTACATTTTGATTCTTGAGCTAAAGAATGAGTCACCAGTCCTTAAAAATTCTATAACCCCCCTATTTTGGTGTTAAAAATTATAACCACCCCCCCTATTTTTGGTCTAAAAACTCTATGACCCCCAGTATACTCATGACCCTCTCCGAAGAAAATGAAAGCCCCCTTATTGACCATGCATATTCCTGTGATGAAGACCTGAATTAATGTTCTGTACTGATTTATAGGTGAATCAGAAGAAGAATACTCAACCTGGTATAATTTGTCTCTAATGCGGTAACTGATGAGTTTTAACATTAATTGCTACCCTTGGGTACACTCTTAGAAAAAAGGGTTCTTCAATGGTTCTTCAAAATGATATAGGGCTCGTTCACGAACCATGTGCGCTTGAAGAACCTTCAAATGTTCGCTAGAAGTCTCAATGGGGTTCTCGCGGTGAAAATAAGGTTCTTCACAGCTATAGGGTTCCACAAGGAACCCCTGTTTTAATTGAAAAGGGCTCCTACACTGTTAAAATAAAATTAAACAAGTTGTTTAAAATTTTAAACAACCACAAGTTACCAGGTGAATCGCTCAATAGTTGTTTAAAAATTAAACAACTCAAAATTGTTTAATTATTAAACAGTTTGTTGTTTAAAATGTTGACCAAGATTTAAACAACTGTTGTTTAGTGGTATAATTAAACAACTTAGTTGTGTAAGCCTAGATTAAACAACAGTGTTTAAATTGTAAACGGTTGTTTAAAGAAGGTTGTTTAAAAATATGTTTTTATTCACTGAATGTTGTTTACGTTTTATCAAACATTTTACTTGTATGTGTACACGTTTTACATTGAAATCGTTCGCTATTCTATGTATACATGCTGCTGCTAAAACTGAATGTGATTTTGTGATCTGTGTGGTAAAAAACTGAGCATAATATTGCTGATGTTAACTATAAGCTTACCTGTACAAGCATACTGTATCTTACAACACAGTAAGCTTACAGGCATAGTATCAATTTTTTTAACCACATTTACATAAATAGAGAGCGATACAGGCCTAAAACTTGTACACTTGCTGTATAAAGTTCAATAAAATTCCTTCGCTTCTCTCCACACATGCATGCTTGTCAAAACGGCCATCTTGGATTATGCAAATAATATTAAACAACTCGATGTTTAAAATGCCGATTTGGCGGTAAATTAGCATTTTTAAACAACTCTGTTTAAATTGATTATTTTGCCTTTTCATTTGTTGTTGTTTAAAACAATCAAGCTCCAATTTTTTGATTTTGAACAACTCTGTTTACTTTTCTGAACAACATTCTTTTAAACAGCAAAATTTTAAACAGTGTTCTAACGGTGTAGTGCACGTATTACATACTACTGAAACGCAGGGCAAACGCTATTTAACACCACGGATTTTATATTTTTAAGCATAATACAACTTGAAGACCGTACTTTTAAGCATAATTTCTAGAGTACGTGTCACCATGCTTCAAAGAACCTTATTGCAGAGGCTGTTTGAAGAACCATAGTGTGCCATATATGCGACAAACTTGAAGAACCTTTAAAGGTTCAACAAATAACCTTTTTGATAGGGTTTTTCAAAGAACCCTTATCATGAAGGTTCTTTGAAGAACCGTAGGGTTCCATATACGGGACAAAATGGGAGAACCTTTAGAGGTTCAATAAAGAACCTTTGTGATATGGTTCTTCAAAGAACCCTATCACAAAGGTTCTTTGGAGACCCTTTAGAGGTCCCATGAAGCACCTTTTTGATAGGGTTCTTCAAAGAACCCCAATGTAAAGGTTCCTTGGAAGAACCCTTGAGGGTTCCATATACGGGACAAGGTCAAGAACCCTTAGGGGTTCCAACTTCACCTGTTTTCTAAGTGTGTACGCAACAGTATAAAGGTATAGAGATAAAGGCACGGTGGGAGGATGAGTGGTAACTCTTTCCCTTTTTTTCATTCTGAAGTTTCATTTTTCCTCAGAGACACTACTCCACATTTTTTATGTCATGTTTCTTATAAACCTCAGAACCAAACACTATGCCAAGTATAAAAGTATCAAAAACTTCATAATTTTAGTGCGTCCAAGATTTAAAACTTCGCGAAGTGGCTCTTGACTGTTTCATGCTATACAAAATAGCTGGATGACTGCACGCGCTTACATTTTTCTTTTGACTTTATATACATACCATTATTTTTGGGATAGATTGTAGCCCATCACCTGATTCTGTTTCTCAGAAACGCATGAATCATCTTCTCTGCATCAATGTAGGGCCTGATGTTCCAAGCACGACTTGCACACAATAATGGCATCTATACATGAACATGAACATTGTATTTTTAATACTACAGCTAAATCATAGCGGGTTTTTGATACAATCTCGTGTTGGTGCATTCATGGTAATGACATGATGAAGCAACAACGCTATTGAATCAGTAGCTTAGGCCGTATAAAATTAATGCTCTGATTCTCGTCCCCTCCTTTCTCAATTTTTGGTATTTCCTTTTTTAGATTTTCCATTTTGTTTTTAAATCTTTGGAATGATTTATGAAAACTTCATACACATAAATAAGTTAATAAATAAATAAGAACAAGGATAATTTCCAAGTCTTTGTTGTGGTACTCTAGGGGGTTATCCCTCAGAATCTCACATTTGAAAAAAAAAAGGCTTCATCCTTTCCTCAAGCACTGTTGAAAAGGCCCGAAAACTACTGACAATGCTCATTTTACATTGAAAAAAACCCCAAAACATCCCTTCCTAATCAATTCATGAAAATCCTCTGGACGAGAACTAAAACATTAATTTTATACGGCCTTAAATTGGTGGTGACGACACCAAAAGTGTTTTTTTTTACGTGTAACCTATATTTCTTCTAAAAAACCCGAATTTTATAATAATAATAACAATTAATGCCCGGGGGGATCACTCACATAAATGGTCTGTACGCATGCGTGACCAAAAAAACAAGTAAAAAGGGGTGTTTTTTTTTAGGCAAGGCAAGTTACTCGCGTGACGCGTTTAGGGTCTAAAAAACAGCAATTTTCAAGAATAAGGGTAGTTTTCTGAAACTGGACAACTTGTTTAGGGTACCTTTTCAAATTTTTGGTAAATTATGAGTCCGAAAAGGGTACATTTGTTGCATTTTCACCAGCCAAAAACTCATTAGGGGGTAAATTCTACACTAAATTACCTTATTAAGGGGCTAAATTTGCTGGTAGGGTAAAACTCGTTTAGGGGGTGTTTGAAAAAAATTTGGTCACGCATGCGTACACTGTCATATTTGAGTGGCCCCCCCGGGAATTAATGTAAGGCTTCTTACCTGCAGTGCTCTGGTTGTTTCCCATTCTTATGAAATTATAGTTTGACACGATTATATTATATCACAACCAGTGTTTGTGCTCTGTTTGTTGACAGTCTGCATTTCTGGTCTGTACAGGCTGCATGCAATGCATTAAAGATATCTCGTTATTATGGTCTATGATTGATCAGTGACATACGAATTCTCGGTAAGCATGGTAAGTGACATTAGGAGGCCTATATGTGTCTCGGAAAAAGGTGCGTATTCCTGACTGATGGCATTAGATTATTTTATGGCTATATGCCTAATATTAATTGGAATTTGTGAGCATTTTATGTGCTAACATAGCCTGCTAGTTTAAGCCGAAAGTCGCGTAATAAAGACAAAATATGATATTTTACATGAAACTAATATATAGCTGCCCGGCAAACACAAATCGATTTTGACATTATTCGTAAAAAGTTATAAAATGTTGCCAGAAAACGTTTAAATGTCGGGTTATAAAAGGGTATATAAAGAGTATAAAAGGTTTTCATAACACTTTAAAAACAAAACATTTTTTGAAACTGCCCGCAAAATATTTTAACATAATGATAATGTTATTTAAGTGTTAACGAAATATTTAGCAAAAAAAAATATTTGCAAAAACTATTTTACAATACCATTCATACACAGCCTGGAATGAGTCACTGCACCAAGATTTCGCGCACATTTAGAAGGATTGATAACAGATTCACCGACAGTCAGAGAAGGTGATGAACAGGCTACTCTCGAAAACCGTGATGTTAGGTGGACAAGCTCAGTCTTGGCGTCATTTAGAACAAGCTTGTTTTCAACGGCCCAAGACTTCACATCAGCAATACATCCTTCCATTACCTTGACAGCTTGCTCGCGATCGGCAGGGTTATAACAAAGATACAACTGCGTTTGTTGATTACAAAGTTCTGTTGCACTCAATGTTCCGGACGACTGATGTGTAATCCTGATTCAAACTATCCTGCGAAGTTCACTGTTCAGCGAAGTCCACTGTTGACTTGAATTTATATATCCTTTGCTTATAAAATCCTCGCATAGATGACAATTTCCAAAATGCTTGCCCCACTCACTCACTTTCTCCAGGAAGCAGGCTTTTTCTGCACTAATCCACTTTATTGACAGATGTGTTTCGTAAACCAGACTTCAGCAAGGCGACTGAAGAATTATATTCTCCTTGTGGGAATTCAGAGAAGATCACTGTGTTGCACTCGACATCTCCTACGTTATAATATTGCTGGAATAATTGCACATTATTGGCTATGTAAATTGACTGGCTCATAGGTACCTCTCTTTGTGAAGGCACATAAACTGTACAACACATTAGAAAGCCTACGTCCACTTTCTGACTCAGTTCTGCCAAGAGAAACCGCCACTTCTCACTTATAATACCAAAGTGGTAAAACTGGAAATTCCCAGCTATGATTTTCCCTACATGATGCAATACAATGATCACATTGAGGCATAGGGAGATTTCCAAGATCCAAAAAGTTTGATTTGTTTTTGTGATCAAAACTTGTCATTTGTTGCGTCTCGTAAGAAAGGGTAGGGAGGAGGAGAGAGGGGCAGTGGAAGTGGACAGGGATGTGAGTTATTGTAAACTATTTTTTGCAAACATTTTTGCCAAATATTGTGTCAATACTTAAATAACATTATGTTAAAATATTTAAACCCAGCAAACTCAGAAATGTTCTTAAAATGATTTTTTCAAAACCTTTTAATAACATCTAAATGTCAGGTTATATAAAGTTCATGAAAACGTTTTTAAAACGTTATTGAAAATATTTTGGGCAACCATTTTTCGAAAAATATTTTTTCAACCCCAAAATAACATTCTGTTTAAAATGTTTTGAATCAAGTTTTCAAGAATGTTTTTGGAATGTTATTAAAACGTTTTTATACTCTTTATACAACCCGACATTTAAACGTTTCTGTAAAACATTTTTATTTGCTGAGCAGTAGAAAAAATGTTTTTTAAGGTTATGAAAACGTTTTATACTCTTAATATACCCTTTATATAACCCGACATTTAAACGTTTTCTGGCAACCTTCTATAACCTTTTGCGAATGATGTCGAAAACGTTTTGTGTTTGCTGGGATAGCAATGATGCTGTACTTTTGTTAGACCTATACCATTTTTTTTATTAAAGATAAGGGATCATGTTGAATATCTCCAATTTGGAGTAGGCTTTATAATCCATTGTTCTTTACATAATAAGTGATAGAAAGAATAAAAATATAAATGCATCAACCCGCCCGAAAAGTGAATCAAGCCTACGCGACGCGAACGAGGAGTGCACATTTGACACAATCAATGCATGGTTTGGATTTTTCTAACGCTTGTTCTGATTGGTTCTCGCTATCTAAGAGTGTATGAAACACCTCAATCAATGCATGGTTTGGATTTTTCTAACACTTGCTCTGATTGGTTCTCGTTATCTTAGAGTGTATGTATCAAGGACATTTGGATGAAATGTTCCTCTCTACACAATTAACTAAAAATCTGACTTGGTTTCTGATCCTGTTACCAGATGTGTTAGACATGACCAGTGAAACGATTTCCATGCTATAAATGATTTTTGACCACTTCGTTGGATGACGCATAACTTTCGTTCTAGAATAAAGCTTATGTTAAAGCTTGATTTTTTTTTCTTTGCGGAACAGTTTTAAAATACCACATAGTACCACTGTTTATCTTAAATTATTTGCCACCCCACATTTGCAATCCCAATTTTGAATGCACTAAAGGACAATATAATGTCATGTGCCATTTCAAAATTATTTTCCTGCAAATCTGGCTTCCAAATATGTATATAGGATTAATTTGAATCAAAATTTGAGCAAACATTTTAAAACTAAATAAATCTCTGAAAATGTACCTTTAAAAGATTGAATTTGTGTGAGTGATACAGGAAGATGGAAAGGTGCATGTCATGGTTATACGTAGTTTTCGACTGATCACAATCTCCAATTTTGACTAACAATAACTGCAGGAAACATGTTTTGGTGTGGTTATGACCATTATATAAACAAACTACACTACGCAAAAAAAGTTTCTTTATGGTTAGGAAATTTACCCACTATTAAAATCTAGCGGCTAATTTTGTACGTTTTCTAAATAATCGCATGCGGGTGATTGTCCTGCGCATTTTGACACCTCAATCGCTACTCTACGACACTCCTGAGAAAAGATATGAATGTTTAAGTGACACGAGGTCGAAAAATGAAAATTGCAAAAAGGCCTATTCAAGTTTTCAGCATAAAAGAACACAAAAAACAACAAACATGCAGATAACATTTTTTGTTTAACTGTTGAGCAAATTTCAGGCATCATACTGCCGCTTCCAACTTCACTTGAGATTAATCTCTTTCTTTACCAGTCTTTCAATACTTTGTGTGTCCACCGTTGGCTTCCCTTACAGCAGCCACGCTGCGTCTCATGCTCCTAATGAGGCGTCGAATGTTACCTTGCTCAACCCCGTTCCACTTGTTGATAACGATGCGACGCAATCCTACCAGAGTTGTATCTGCCTTTATCTTCTTGTTGACTCGTCTCTTGTGCTGATCCCAAAGGTTCCCAAGGGGTTAAGATCAGGGCTTCTGGAGGGCCACTCAGGTGTCTCAATTCCTTCTGCTTCCAGGAATGCAGCTGTAATCATGACCTGTTTTGAATCCCTTTTCCAAATCCATCTCTCAAAACGTAAATGTCTTAGTACCCATTCACCTTTTGTCTTTGATCATTCATCTGCACAATACGAAAAGGATTATCCAACATACATCAATTAAAATGCTTTAAATTAAAATTGAAAAGGCGGGAATAATGATACCGTCTTGGATCAGTGAATCAGCTCTAAAACCATTGAATAGGCTTCTTTGCCATTTTCATTTTTCGACCTCGTGTTACTTAAACATTCATATCTTTTCTCAGGAGTGTCGTAGGGTAGTGATTGAGGTGTCAAAATGCGCAGGACAATCTCCCGCATGTGATTATTTAGCTAATGTACATAATTGGTCGCTAGATTTTCATAGTGGGTAAATTTTCTAACCATAAAGAAACTTTTTTTGCGTAGTTTAAATCACCGTTAATATTAAGATGCAATGAAATAAGTTCTTTCGCAATTCCAATTTATCTCAGAGCAGAGTGTATTGTGGGTAATATCTGTGGGAGATAAACCTGAAAGGAAACTCGCACAGTATTTTAATGGCAGTGAAGTGTGCAAAGTTATATTACGAGCATTTTGGTATGTGTATTTCTTCTCTCTGTACCATGGTTGTCTCATTATCAAATATTTATTTTCAATAACCTCTCTTAATATTTCAAAGAACTAATTTAATGTTAAAATAATGTACTTTACAATCAGATAATGAGATAATCCTTGTCAATTCACGCCACATGACGTTTAATGAAATTCTTTACCCCCAGTTCAACAAAAAGGATGTAGTGTGATACCACACTTATGCCTAAAATGTTTGATTGGTGTAAACCGACCTACCCAAAAAGTAGGCCCGACTCTGACTTTTATTTTGCACAAAAAAACAAACAAAAAATTTAAAGACATGGTAGAGAGCTGTAGAAGTCCAGATATATCATTGCAAAACTGTGCACGGAAGAAACGGTAAGCTTCTGTATAATTGTATGGCCCTAACCGAAAGTTGGTAATAGTTCTGTTATATATATGTCAACAAGTTCGTAAACATAATCTTCAATCAATCAATCAATCAATCAATCAATCAATCAATCAATCAATCAATCAATCAATCAATCAATCAATCAATCAATCACTAATAACTTAGGTAACCGTACTAAGCGCACCTAATAAATGCCCCTCAAATATGTGTAAAAGTGCTTCCTAATGGGCTGTACATGTAAACCACTGGGTACCCCTGGGGTGGTGAATTCTCAAAATGGTCTGCCAACAATCACTTGCCCCCCTCTCATAGTATGCACACTACATGTATAACTAAAGTCATGAGTTCTATCCAAAGAGATAATTCGCATTCAATTGACAATCTTCACTCAGCCATGACCAAAATTGTGCTGGATAATTTAATGTCGCTGGCCCGGCAAGCGATTTCCTGAGTATATAGCACTTAGGGTGATTGCCTCATCGCATCACGCGTGATTCATGCATGCGCAGTGGTTATCCTCGTGGTATTTTGTGGTAATTTTGGGTGTTAATGTCAATAAACACGAACCCATCGGCGCTCAATGATTAATTTCGGTTAACTTTTAACAATAAATTGATGAACACAAGTATTTATATTCAAAAAGAAAAAGTTCACGGATCAGGTGTATAGTACTTTGATCTTTCAATATTCATATACTAACCTACTCTGCACTGATTGGACAATAAATAAGTGATTTGAGGCACAAATGATACTCGCATCTTGACTCTGGAAAATAATTTTCAAGCAAATCGCCTATGTGTTTCAGGAACACTGCATGTTGGCAATTATGTCAAATTATATAGTTTTATATACATATCGTCGGTCGCAACACATAGTGGCGTACGTGAAGGACAAAATACGTCTCCGAGCGAAACATTTTTGAAGGATATGCTACTAGTGACAGAGTCGATACTCCTCCACTGTTATCTCTCTGCTGCTCGATTCCATTTGAAATTAAAGTTTAAGGTTCAAACTATTAAACTGTATCTTTAATAGTTATAGGATAATAGCTAGCTCTAAACCTATACGCCACTATGTGAAACGGAAAATTTGGGAAATCACTCTACGCCACTATGTGTTGTGACCGACGATATGCTAGATGCCTTAATATCACTATAGTAAACAAATTACACATTGTGGTCTTGCTAGCTTTTGTCAGGGATATTTGTCTCATATCCCAGCTTTTATGAGCACCAATTATTATTTTGTAACAGAAAATACATTATACATTGGATAATGTTTATACACACATTGCTTGGTTATTACATTCAATTAACTATAGAGAATGGACTTATTTTCTGAAGTAAATCGCCTCTTGCAGCTTGCTGAATAGGTTTCTATACAGATGATATGCCTAATCACTAAGTAAACACCAATCAGTTATGTGTATTGTCAGCATGTGATGGCTATAAGCCAATTGCAAACATGTTTAATAAAAAGGCGAAAGATTTCCTACACTGGGGAGTCTCACTGCTGGATTAAATGTGCTAAATAGTCCTTGTCATGGGGAGCAGGATTAGATAAAGGCGTACAAACGAGGGTATGAGATTATTCCATAGCCTCTTAACCACATGGTTGGTGGGTTACAATGTCTATTCAAGACATAGGGTATAATGGATAAACTGTGCATATGCGATGTGGGTGGAAGTGACATTAACGTTCACTTGCGTGAACAAAAAGGATAATTATATACACCACTGTTGGTTGTTTCAAATAATACCACATGACTATTTTAATAAGCCTTAAAAAGCTTATTTACAGTATTATACATTCATTACAATACATATGCTTTACCATTTTAGACTTTAAGAGCTACTACCAGCACGACCAGAGGTGTATCGTCAGTACCGACTGGGGAGCGCAAGTTGCCTCCCCGTCTGGCTCAAAATACCGGGACAAGATTGGCTAAAAGTTGTCATGTGCATTTTACGTGTTTTAGGCCGCAATTCGGCATTTGACTGCAAGAAGGTAGTAACTGCTTTGTTATTACTATGCACTTATGACCTTCGTACACTCAGATGACGAATTGCCCTAATTTTGGCCAATTTTGGCCAAATTTTCGCGCGCTTCGTCCTGGTAAAGTCATTTTAGTAGCGGGTCAGCGGGACGGTTTGCAGATGTTGACTATAGCTCGGTGGCCCCGGTACGCCCCTTGGCTCACTACGAAATCCTTGTGCGTTTTGCGCGGAATGCAATAACTCCAGACGTCTGCCCTTAAATGTCTAAGTCTTAACAGAGCTTGTGAGTTGTTGTCCTTCAACCAATCGTCCTTGCTCAATAGGCGTATAATATATATATTCTTTACATAAAGTTGTATTTTATACGTTTTATCAATTTCTCAAGTAATGTGAACAGTAATTATTTTAAGCAATTTTAGGTACGGGCCTTAGAATACAGCGGAAGACTTTGGACGATTGTATAAATTTAAGATAAACTATAGCATCCCATTACAATTATATACATTTTGTTTAACTTGAATTGTAATCCTGGTTTTTAATTTTCTCAACTATAGACATAGTATAGTTTAACTAATATTCATCAAAGTCATTTACTGTTCGTTTGGGTTGCTTTGCCATTGCAACACTTGGTCTTTTTCATAATCACTCCTCTTCAAATAGTTTCTCAAAGGCCACCTCAAACTCGAAGCGTGTTCTGTCATCCATGCTGCATTCATAAGTGGCCTCAAGATGGTTGTAGAAGGCGTTCTTATCTTCGCAGTATTTGCCATACCATTTCTCCAGATGTCTGCCCGTGAATGTCTTGAAGGCTTCACAGAGCTTGATGAGTTCCTTGTTCTCCTTCAGCCAATCTTGGACATCTTCTATGCTCCATTGACGTACAAGCTTCTTCGCCTGACTGCTTCCCTTTTCTTTGGATTTTCTGGCAGTGCCTTGGGCCTCTTGTAGGATAGGGAGAATTGGTCCTGTATCGAAAAAAATCAAACAAATAAAATATTACAAACTGATTTCTTTACTTATCGACAAGCATTATACTTTCGATTCCAGAAAAAAAAAACAGAAACAGATTCCACCAATTAAAAAACATGTTACTGTTTTGCTACATGAAATATAGCTAAATCCTAATCTTTTAGCTAGTTCTAACTGCCAATGCAAGTCAACATTATCTTTTGGGTCAATTCCTGAATATAAGGGCTAAAACATGCCTGTTAAGGGTGTTTTTGTATCTTGTGACAATCAAGCCCAAAAAACCTGTACAAAGGCTAATCTCAAGTATTACATTCTTGGAAAGCACATTTATTATTTTCTTTTATAATCAATTAACATAAGATATTAGCATCATGACCAAACCAAGATTATGAGTGCTTAGACCTGTTCCAAGTCTTTAAATTGTGTACGAGAACATGCAAAATTGCACGTTTTTGACCCATTTGACTCAAATTGCAAAACTACTAAATAAATACAAAATATATTATGTTTAATTTGACAAAACATGATAATATTTTTTAATGCTAAAACATTAGTGCTGCATCTTTCTGGAATATTGTAGACTATAAGGTGTGCAGCCTAGAAGTAAGCAAGATTAATCCCTTCCATTTTACCCAATTAAGAACGCACTGACCGTCAATTTCATCAACGTCACCACCAAGAGCATATTGTATAGCGGCAAGTATTTCCGGCATCTTGGTGTCCAGCTTCTTTGGTGACGTGATATCATGATATAGGGTGGTGAGGCCGATGATTCCCAACCAGCCGTCAGGTTTATACCCGCGTTCTAGAAGTAGTGGAACGATGGGTTTCTCCTTCGTAAATGCATATTGCGCCTCTAAGGAGAGAAAAGTAGACTTCAAAGAAATAAACCCTTTTAAATATTTTGGTGACAAATGACTTGATAAATTTGAAAAGCTGCTGAAGTGTCATGGCTGCCTTGTATCAGTTGATTTAAGTTCTTGTTTACATTTCATTTATTATGTTTGTTAAGCTAAATTGGACAACCTTCTTTGGGGTTCCTTCAAGAGCAATAGGTTGAAAATGAACAGAAACTGATAGAAACTCTATAAATCCAAAAATTTATTTATTTTATTTATTATTTAAACTACACTCTTATCGGCGATATTAAGAAAACGCTGTTTAGGAGAAAATTGTTTAACATTTTTGCCCTGATTACGATTTTTTGCTTTAAACAGCATATATTACTCGTATTTTTCTTAGGGCTAATCAGGGGCTATTGATATTGTTTAAACATTTGCAAAGTAAATGCCTTAATCAGCATGCTTGATTAAAGAAATAAAATGCGTTAAAGCAACATCAGTATTATTTCGGCAATAAAGTTCGCGCAACCCTTATTTTAATAGAAGATTGTATAAAGAGTACAATAAAATGGTGAACGATATCGACAAGGCATTGCGTGGTGACTGTCGAGCAATGATCATAAAAATTTGCCGGAATATCTACTTTAATTTCCATATACATTATTCAAATGTGTAGCCAGGAAGCCCAGGATAATACTAAATTACCATGACAGGCGATTATATAGAGAGGTTTTGGATGTTTTACATATCGAACTTTATTCGAATTTGCCATTTCAGTGCAGTGCAAATTGTACACGCCATTCGATACGCGATGGATGCACCGTGTATAGTGAATGCATGCATGCATTCGTAGTGTTGCGAATACATAGCCTATGTGCAACGAATACAGAGACATTTCTAGGCATGGATACACATTGATACGAGATGGTATCTGTCTGTTGTTGTTGTTTTTGGGCGGGGGGGCTGATCCTTCCTAAACGATTCTCTTGCTTTATCATGTTTATCACCATATGTATGGACCTCGTTGTGTACATGCCCGGTGTACATCGGACAGAAGACATGCCGAAGGAAATTAGTTAGAAGTGGATATCCAAGCAAATTTATGATCAATGCCTGGCAGCTACTCTGTTGTCAACACAATTGGATTTTTTAAAGAATGAAAAAAGAAAGAAAGAAATGAATACCAATTTCATAGTCCCAATATAATCCATTAAATAAGTAAACAATAGCTGAATTAAAATAAATTATATATTTTTTGTAAACAACTAAGTTGTTTAGATGTTTAATTCTGGATGATTTACGCCAAATTTCACTGTTTTTCAAAAGTTACAAATTTAACCAATTATTGATTCGGATTCTTAAACCGTGAAGAGAGTTACAACTTTTAACCAATAAACGGGTTACCGCGCCATGTAGTGAACCCGTTGCTTATATACGATTGCATAAAGTTTATTAAGGATTTCGTATACGGGAAAATAAGAGTGTAGAAAGGTGTAAATACGGTAATCTTGATAATAGTAAAGCGTGCAAAAGGAAGAACTATAAAATACACACCCCCCACACACACACCCCCATACCCCACACACAAAAAAAACCCCTGAATATTAGCTATATTACCTGCTCGACAATTATTGCTATTCTTGTATTTTTCTGACATACAGATAAGCACAAGTGATGATGTTTCTACAGCTTTTGCCATTGCATCCAGCAGACTGCCTCCTAAGTGAAAAAGAGACACTATTCTATGAACTATAACTATACGGGCATATCGCAGAAACATACTCTTGTAATGATTCCTACTATAATCAACTTGCATCACCGTAACCATCGTCAATTTAAGCCTTATTTGTAACAATTAAAATTATTAACAAGATTAAATCAGAAATATGTTTGTCATGGAATTTTTATTTGTCTTCCTTTCTAATAGCAGGTTTATTTTTGTATGAAATATACAAAACTTTACAGGTACTTTTAAGCTTAGACATACTCATGTGCGTGATGTCCATCCACACTTGGTATCCAGCGTTAACCAAATTGTCTCGCAGCCTAATTGTCGTCTTCTGGTTGTCCCACTGGTAGCTAATCATTACTTGAACCTTTCTAGATGAAGCAGATTTTGCAGGCTGCGAGATGGCCTCTTCGTAACTCGGTGGCACTTCCTTAGATTGACTCGATGCAACTTTCTTACTTGAAAGGTGACCTTTGATTTGCGCAAGAGCATGGGCACATATCTCTTGCAGATGGTGGTTGTCGGACTTTGCCAGTTTTTCCAGTGCTGAAATTGTACAAAAATTATATAGATGAAACGTAAGGGTCAATTAGGCTTATCTGCTTATCTCATAGTCCTCCCATCTAGAACATGCAACGTAATACTGATTTTAGAGAATGAACGATAGGATTTTTGTTTTTACTATGTTTATGTGTGATAGACGACAGGCAGGTCCAATATTTTGAGTAATGGATGCCGGCGCAGCCGGTATCCACGACGATAAAAGTATTGGACCTGCCTGTCGTCTATCGTTTATTCTCATTCTTAGTCAGTTAATTATTACTTTGATAAATTAAACGAGTTTTATTTAAGAAAAATAAGTTACTAAACTTAAGGGTCATGAAAACTCCCCTTATTCTAAAATGAACGAAACCTGTTTACAAATTGCACGTACTACGATTACAACGCGCTACTTACGCGCAGCTAGTTCGCACCTCAAACAAACGTGTTGCGTAACGACGCAAACCATATCCTCTACCGTGTGATAGACGACATGCATGAATTAATAAAATTCAGCGCTTACAAGCTAGACCATTCCCACTGACTAAGAATTCACAATAACTACCTTTAACCGACGTCTGCATCTCCTTGGATGTCCTGATCTCGTCTATAAATGCCAAATGCCATAGCGCTTGCACGGCTGCACATTGCTCTTCTTTAGAGAAATTATTCCGCTGCATTCGAGTAAACACGAAACCACTACGTAGCATTCGAGTGAACACAGGAATTCCGCCGTGTTTTGCGATTTCCTTTTTGTTGGCATCATTGACGGCTAGCTTATTCAGCGCTTGGATTAACTCTAGTGCTGATTCCGTGGCTGTATCTAAATATGCGCGATGATCTTTGTTAGAGGTGGCATCTTTCAACAGTGACAACAACAAAGCGACACCATCGTTAGTTGTTTCCTCCTCATCAACTATATATGCGAGGATGCGAAGAGAGTCTGTCTTAACTTCCACGTTTTCACTATCCAGATACCTTTTGTAGATAGAGACTGCATTTCCTCTTCTATAAATACTTATGTTTTCGGTACAATCTTGTATAGAGTTCAATAAAATAGTAGTTATATAGTAGAGTGGCCCGGCGTCACCATTATAATCCTTTCCGAACGTTTCCATAGCCTGCAGCATCAACCGTATACAGCCGACTTCTCCTAACTCTTTCGATACTTCAGGAGATATGTCAGTGATGTTGACATACATTTCAAGGATGATCCCAAAATACGCATATCCTTGGCTGTGCTTCTTTGTAATGAATCTTGATAGTGATTCCCAAACCCTTTTAAAAAGCGTACCCAAATTCAGCTTAGCAACATGTTTGGCAAGAGCTTTCTGTTTATCAGGTTGATTCAAAATGCTTAACAAGACATCATTATTATCGTCCGCAGCTTCACATGCCGCGTCAGATGTCGTGTAATCCGTGCACTGTTGTAGGCACTGAAGGTTATTTGTTATTTTCGCTTTCAGCTCTTCTATAGACATCTTGCTTGTTTTGCGGCTGGACTTGATAACCTGTCACATATAAATACAACATGAGAAACATGCTGTTAGTGTTAGAAGTATGCAAGGCTAATGAAAGCAAACATTTCATTGTGATTTATGATTATAAATTATATTAGATACCGGTCAAAGAGGCTTTTCTGAGTTTGGTTCCATATCAACTACACAAATGTGGCGGATTTTTAATATAATTGTGACACTGGTGAGTGTCACCAGATGAAAAACAAACACACTACAAACAAGTAAAATCAAACAAGCCAAAACATCAAAAGCCCCCAGCCCCCCCCCCCCAAATACTAAAATATTACTTCCACGCAGCCAGATTTTTTTCAGAGGGGAAGCTCGGGTGGTGGTGGTGGTGGTTGGGGGGGGGGGTGGAATTGTTCAAGTTAGATGGGTGTATTAGAAGAAGTTTTCCAACTACTATATCATCTATAACTTTTCACGTGGTATTTCACCGCCATACATTGACGTGACTTTCAACAAGGATCCTAATTCGCAATTCAGAGCAAAATACAAAAGAAATTAACAATTAAGCACAGTTTTGAAATCACCATGCATGATGTGCACATCGGGGCTCAGGGCCTGTCTATGGGTATGACGGGAGCGTTCTAATCAAGTTCATGGTTCAATGTTCATCGCTAATATAAAAAAAACTGTCTCACTGAACCGCTCACACATATTTTCAATGCATGTCTATGTGAGGGTACTTTCCAATAGTCTGGAACTAAGGCTTTCGACAGGATCAACCATTCAATAACCATTAAGAAACTGATTGATGCTAGTAGTCCGGTGGCAGAGCAAGGTTAGATGGTTTTGCCAGTTAAAGTAGTTTTCTTTGCTGATTATTACTCTTTCAGTGGTACAAAATCAGATTTTGGGGGATGTAAAATGGTAACCCTTGGGCAATTAGAAATATTCAAGATGGCCGCTATGGATACTAAAATTAAGCTGGGTTATTCACTAGTAGTACCAAAATAAATGATAACTTAAAGTATTTTGTGTAAATTATTTTCCTTTTGGATGCTTTAAATATAAACTATATACAGTTTTAAAGATGACACTCTCGCAATTCAAAATGGCCGCTGTTAAACGTCATAAACAAAAACCATTAGTTTCAATGTAAAGTTCTTTTGCCAGATTTTGTTTCTTAATAATTAATGTACACCTAGAATTAAGCAGATCCAGTTTGACATTTTACTTCTTTACAATCGCATAAAAATTCCCAGATGGCCACCACCGAAATGAAAGGTAGAAATATAACACATTTTGGAAGACTTTTTGCAGGGAGTGTATGTATTGAGTGACAGCTCGGGGTAGACAGCTTTCCATTTGGTGATATCTGAACTGATATCTGTATCGAAATTATCTGCCCAACTTGTACCAATCCTTCCTGAGCTAAGCGCCTTCAATTCCTTCACGACTAATATCGACAGCGCCTGCAACTGCATCCTAAATTCTTGAAGTGTAGGACCGATCATTATAGCAACATGTAACCCGGTAGTCGAACAGATGGTTTCTAATCATCTTTGAATCTCCGAGTAAGACACCCAATGCCACTTGAAGATCCATTGCTTGCTTTTGCACAGGAATTTGTTGCATATTAGTAAAACTGACAAGGACTTCTTCAACGTCGGCGAGGAAATTGTAGCATGTCAGATACTGATTATGCAGCCAAATCCTCGTCGATAGCGATATTGTAGTGTGACTTTACAATGCAAATGTCTTTGCACTCTCGTACTACCTGTTTGGCTACTCTTTAGATGCTACTGCCTATAACAGTTTCATTATAACTTAAAGTTGCAACGGAATACGATAATACTAGAATAACTTTGTGATGAAAGAACTAGAAGCTCTTCGGCAAAGTTTGTTTGGAGTTCTTCATTGAGTCACCTACGATCAGTACGAGTTAATGTGATTTCCAAATGTGTGTAGCATTCCTGATACAATTCAGCAATCAGCAGGTTTCAAAGGCGACTCTTATTACCAGATAGGACATCTTCAGCATGGTTTAGGAATTCATCAGTTGCATCTTCTTCAGATGCTGCAACATCACAGCGTGTATTGCTTTTGTCACTAAAAACAGTAAAATAATACAGTTTGTTTGCTTGTTTTATTTCTTCTTTAACCTGGAACACTCACTGAATTGAAAACACAATCATCTGTTCTTCCTTGAGGCACAGGATCTCTGTGATGCCTAATTCCCATCGCGTGAAGATCACTCACAGAGATTTCTAAACGTTCTCTGATTTCATTTGC